>NW_028293423.1:0-18757 GCF_964106645.2 Podarcis pityusensis
TATATATATATATATATATAGTCATTTAGTCGTTTAGTCGTGTCCGACTCTTCGTGACCCCATGGACCAGAGCATGCAAGGCACTCCTGTCTTCATTCTCTCATACATATATATATGGCATCTGACTGACCAATGTGAGAACAGGGCATTGGACTAGATGGGCCTTTGTTCCTATCAGACAAGGCGCTTATGTTCAAAAAATGAGAGTTGGACAAATGGCATTGGTATAATTCATTCCAATCAAATGTTAGGCCCTATGTGATGCTATTTCTGCACCCAGTTGTCTTGAAGGATAGTGGATCTGTCACTTGGCCCCAAACTCCCACTCTGAAGTAGAATAATAATAATAATAATAATAATAATAATAATAATAATAATTTATTATTTATACCCCGTCCATCTGGCTGAGTTTCCCGGCAACTCTGGGAGCCTCCCAATCGAGTGTTAAAAACAATACAGCATTAAATATTAAAAACTTCCCTAAACAGGGCTGCCTTCAGATGTCTTTTGAAGATAGGATAGCTGCTTATTTCCTTCACATCTGAAGGGAGGGCATTCCACAGGGCGGGCGCCACTACTGAGAAGGCCCTCTGCCTGGTTCCCTGTAACCTCACTTCTTGCAATGAGGGAACCACCAGAAGGCCCTCGGCGCTGGACCTCAGTGTCCGGGCTGAACAATGGGGGTGTACATGCTCCTTCAGGTATACAGACCGAGGCCGTTTAGGGCTTTATAGTATAGTTCCAAGCTTTAGTTTGGTAGTTAACCTGTAGGAGAGAGAGAATGGGCATGCCATATGGTAGAATGTGATAGTATACTATTTCTGTAATAAAGCCCAACGAGCTGATTTGCATGTGGGTGGAGCTGCAGTATGTGTTTATACCCATCTTACGCCAGGCTGGAATCATCAGACAAAAGACACTTTGTAGACATAAATAAATGTGCACACTCAAGCCACAACAACTGTTTTCTTGGAAAACTGCATCTATCCCCCCACAAGAAGAAAAACAAAAAGTTGGCGTGTGTTGCGATTTTGGGCAGGCAGGTGACAGGAAGGGGGAGGAAGCAACCCTTCTCCTCCGGCTTCCGAAACTGTCAGCCTGTCAGCTGTTGTTTTCAACTTAAAAATAACTAAACAAAATGACGGAGAAAAGATTCAAATGGATGTGTGATTCGGCCAGTGGGAAGAAGGTGCAAAAGGAGAAGGTTCTTCCCAAATATTCTGCCGTGGTATGAAAATAAAAATAAAAACAAAAACCACTCAATTCCTTCCCACGCAGGGACCTAAGTAAATGTGACAGTCATAGAATTACTTCCAAACCACATCCTCTTCGCAAGTCCCACAGTTGCAATCATAGACCCTATAATTGCTCTTGAGTGAAAGCGTTCTAAGTGAACAGAGGCAGAAGCTGAAAAGTTTCTTTTCAAATTGCGTGGGAGCTATCCTCATCTAGCCAAGACTCCTGATAACCCGTGTGGATAACACTGGTATTGGGCACATTTACATGTCCACCTTTGGAAAAGAAAGGAAGAACCCTGCCCCCCCAAATATTAACCCCACCATTCATTGTTGTTGTTGTTTAGTCGTTTAGTCGTGTCCGACTCTTTGTGACCCCATGGACCAGAGCATGCCAGGCACTCCTGTCTTCCACTGCTTCCCGCAGTTTGGTCAAACTCATGCTGGTAGCTTCGAGAACACTGTCCAACCATCTCGTCCTCTGTCGTCCCCTTCTCCTTGTGCCCTCCATCTTTCCCAACATCAGGGTCTTTTCCAGGGAGTCTTCTCTTCTCATGAGATGGCCAAAGTATTGGAGCCTCAGCTTCAGGATCTGTCCTTCCAGTGAGCACTCAGGGCTGATTTCCTTCAGAATGGATCGGTTTGATCTTCTTGCAGTCCATGGGACTCTCAAGAGTCTCCTCCAGCACCAGAATTCAAAAGCATCAATTCTTCGGCGATGAGCTTTCTTTATGGTCCAGCTCTCACTTCCATACATCACTACTGGGAAACCATAGCTTTAACAATAGCAATTCCCAATCAGTTGACTCTCAATCCACTCAACCCCCCCCCCCCGTGAGCCAAGTAACCCCCTAATATTTTTCTCTATCTCCTGGATAATCAGACATGCACACACACATGTGAGGCCCTCACGGGTCCCTTCCAACTCTACAATTCTGTAATTTTGATTCTAGAAGCAGCTTCAGTTTTGGGGAAGAGGATGGAAAGACATGCACAAAGGTTGACTCTTTCAAACCGCCAGCATTTGAGGGTACCCTGGTGAAATCTGTTGGCAGTTCAGTCAATTTACTTCAATTAATCACAACAGCCATGATGTTTAAGTCTGTTCTTACTTGGCCGAAACAACAGTAACCACTGGGGTACCCACAAAAGCGGTCACAGGCCTATAAATGACAGACCCATCTCTTCGCCTTGTCTGTAGAAATTAAAGTCACATTGCGAGCAGAATTGAAATCGGTTAACTAAGCAACGGCCTTATTGGACCAAGCAGAAAGTAACAAGAAAAGCAATGACAAACCTAGACAGCATCTTAAAAAGCAGAGACATCACCTTCCCAACAAAGGCCCATATAGTTAAAGCTATGCTTTTCGCAGTAGTGTTGTATGTAAATGAGAGCTGGACCATAAAGAAGGCTGGTCGCCTTAGAATTGATGCTTTTGAATTATGGTGCTGGAGGAGACTCTTGAGAGTCCCATGGACTGCAAGAAGATCAAACCTATCTATTCTGAAGGAAATTAGCCCTGAGTGCTCACAGATCCTGAAGCTGAGGCTCCAATACTTTGGCCACCTCATGAGAAGAGAAGACTCCCTGGAAAAGACCCTGATGTTGGGAAAGATGGAGGGCACAAGGAGAAGGGGACGACAGAGGACGAGATGGTTGGACAGTGTTCTCGAGGCTACCAGCATGAGTTTGACCAAACTGCGGGAAGCAGTGGAAGACAGGAGTGCCTGGCATGCTCTGGTCCATGGGGTCATGAAGAGTCGGACACGACTAAACGACTAAACAACAATAGAAAGTAACAGTCCAGACAAAAGTGAAGCTTCATGGCCACAGACCCAACAGCAAATTACTTCCCAAGTCTTGCAAAAGACCTCTTGGCTCCTTTTCAACAACCCACTCTCCCAAGCTTGTTCTCCGCTGTCCCAGAGGGCAGGACCCGAATAAACAGATTTGAATGACAAGAAAGGAGAATTCAGATAAAGACCAGGAAGAACTGTTTGAGAGTGGAACAGACTCCCTCGGAAGCTGGTGGACTTTTCTTCCTTGGAGGTTTTCAAGCTGAGATTGAATGGCCATCTGTCATGGATGCTTGCGCTGAGATTCCTGCATTGCAGGGGGTTGGACTAGATAACCACTGGGGTACTTTTCTACTCCACACTTCTATGATTTATCAGCCTGTGTAGACCAGCTCTGAATCTTGATTACACCTGCCAAGGATTAGCACCTGGCTTTGCAGGAGTCTCCTGTGGATGGTCATTTGATCCTTAGTTGTCTTTGGCAGATTGCTAGTGTTGAGAGCCAGAAATCGCCATGTTTTATGTGAATACACAGCATTCTCAGGGCTGTAATCACCCTCATTTTCATTATTTTCCTTCCTGTGTTCAGTATGCACGATTCCACCCCACCCACCGCGCACCTTCTCTGTGCCTGCAGGATGTCAGTTTCCCCCCACCTCTGGCATCATAGGAAAGGAAAAGAACAATTTAGTTAATGCTGCATAATTAATTTCCTAGCGGCAGATGCAGAATTTGCAACGACTACAAAAGACACAATTTGAAGATCAGTGGCTTAATATAGCCTATTCCTTTTATACTTTAAAATCTACAAAGAGCTGCATTATTTTCGTGTGGTTTTGGCACATTCAATGCAAGAAGAGCTACTGTGAACTGCTAACACAATGTGCAGCTCTGGCCCCAAAATGGAAAACGAGCGAGGTCCCAACTAAAGCAGCATGGCAACTTAAGTTGACAGAATATGCACAACTCGAAAACAACATATAGAATAAGAGAACAAGAAGAACATATGTTTAAAAAAGATTGGAAAACCTTTACTGAATATATAGAAAATACCGCATTTTTCGCTCTGCACCCGACCATAAGACGCACCTAGTTTTTAGAGGAGGAAAACAAGAAAAAATATATTCACCCATCACCTCAACTCCCATCTTCCCTGAGCTCTGGCCTTGCTACCTAGGGGCGATGGGAGTTGTTTTTCAACAACACCTGGGGACCCACAGGTTAAGAAAGGCTGAATTGCGGTATGTGAGGTGGGGCTTACCTGGCCCCGCCCAATATTTTATTCAAGTTGGAAGAGGGAAGGAGGGAATGAAGGAAGGAAGAGAGAGAGAGAGAGAGAGAGAGAGAGAGAGAGAGAGAGATCACATTTGTGTGTGCCTGTGGCAGGCAGCTGTAAGTGGCTCCCCCTTTGCTTGAATTACAGTCAGCTGGGAGGAGGGACAGAAGGGGCTGCCGTCCGTCCCTCCTCCCGCCTCACTGTAAAGCCAGCAAGAGCCTCTTGCTTTAAAGGGAGAGCTGCGCAGACTGTGTCAGCGGCAGCGGCTCTTGCTGGCTTCGTTCCATAAGACACACAGACATTTCCCCTTACTTTTTAGGAGGAAAAAAGTGCGTCTTATGGAGCGAGAAATACGGCAACTGTGTACAGCTGAAAACGCGGGCAGCATTAAGATAAATTCAACAGTGTAAACAAGTTTTGATGGATGCAATAATGGAATAATGAATGGTATAGTTTTTGTAAAATGTGCAGGGATTTGTGATATGCAAAATGAACCATGGAAAGAGAAGAAGGGAAGTCACTGAAGAAGAGAAGAAGAAGAGTTTGGATTTGATATCCCGCCTTTCACTCCCCTTCACGAGTCTCAAAGCGGCTAACATTCTCCTTTCCCTTCCTCCCCCACAACAAACACTCTGTGGGGTGAGTGGGGCTGAGAGACTTCAAAGAAGTGTGACTGGCCCAAGGTCACCCAGCAGCTGCATGTGGAGGAGCGGAGACGCGAACCCGGTTACCCAGATTACGAGACTACCGCTCTTAACCACTACACCACACTGGCTCTCGATATCTTAAGGATATAAAATGAGTATTTTAAATTGTAAAACAGAAAATTTAATTTAAAAAATTTATATCTATCTATCTATCTATCTATCTATCTATCTATCTATCTATCTTACTTTGTTGCTCAATTTTTAGATTATTTTTAAGCTAGTTGGGCCTTTAGTTGTAGTGATAATTATGGAAGAAAGGGGGATAGCTACCATTTCACTTGTCGCATCAAACCAAGTGGAAAGCCTCCTGAATCCTTCGCATACTTTTAACAGACAAAAAGCTAGATTTCAAGCTAGCTTTAAATAAAGAGCTTTAATTGCTGAAAAGAAACGCCTGAGCAGGGGGCGAATGTCAAGTCCTGCTGGTAGATTTATTCTTTGTTTCCAAATCATTTCCCATTCAGCGAAGAAAAGACTCCAGAAAACGTGTCACAAGGAGGCAACATTTATTCAGACACATTATTTTATAAATGGCTTTTGGTTCAGCCACTAACAAATGCGACAAATCTTACTGTTGACACAGTGCAGTTAGGCATTTTGTTCAAACATAATTGCAGTAGTCCTTGAAATGTTTCAAGCTGTCAATGTCTTATGCAAATCCGCCCCAAGTCTACTCCATGCAATACTCCTATACAAAGTGAACATGATCACACACACAAATATATACATATACATATATACATATACATGTAAAAGTGGTCTGCCTACTACAAGTGGCAGCAGCTTTCAAAGTCTCAAAGGCTATACTGCAATTGGCAGATGTGGCGTTTCCCCGTTCATTTGAAAATGTCTGTACAGGGGGAGAGAAAGGGTTAGTATGTGGACCAATAGGAAAGCTGGAGGCGGAGCCTACCTGTTTATAAAAGGGCTTAGCCCGAGGTTTGGGTTGTGGATAGTTTGTTGGTTTTAGTCAGTTGGTTGGTTGGGAAAGGCAGTTGGAAAAGCAGTTGGCAGGCAGTTGGAAACAGAGAGACAGTGCAATTGGTTCTTGTGTGAGGGGAGGTAGAAGAGATAGAGACATGATAAAATAAGACTAAGAAGGTAAAGAGAAACAACGTTTGGAATGCAGTTAAAGTTTGTTTGTGTCTGCAATAAACCACACTCTTCTTTGTTAACTTAAGAACCTGACGGAGACTAAGTGATTTACCGGGGAGGACCTGGTTGGTGGCAGAGGATTAGTGGTGTACGGGTCGATAGTCCGTGAGACGACCAGGGGCTCCGTACGAACGCCACAGCAGTCCTTTATCCTGGGGGTTGGACAGGGATTACAGATCTACAATCTTCCCCTACATCATACCACGAGTAAATAATAATAACAATAACTTTAATAACTTTATTATTTATACTCTGCCCATCTGGCTGGGTTTCCCCAGCCACTCTAGGCAGCTTACAGCACATAAAAAAATGGTAAAACATTAGACATTTTAAAAAATATTCCTGATACAGGGTTGCCTTCAGATGTCTTCTAAAAGTCAGATCAATAGTTGTTCATTTCCTTGACATCTGATGGGAGGTCGTTCCACAGGGCAGGCGCCACTACCGAGAAGGCCCTCTGCCTGGTTCCCTGTAACCTCACTTCCTGCCAGAAGGCCCTCAGAGCTGGACCTCAGTGTCCGGGCTGCACATGACAAAACCTCCCTTTAAGCCGTGAATAATCGATCACACAGTTAGCTGCATTTTGTCACTGTTAAAAAGACCATTGACACTGAATGCTGAAGGCAACGGTTGGTAAGGTTAAGGCTGGTTTTAGCCCTATCGTAGATCTTTGTCAAATCTCCCTTAATACAGGTACCTCTGGCCCTTTGTTAACCTACAGCTCCCATCTGCCCCAGCAGCATGGCCCATGAAGAGGGGACTTGTAGCTCAGGGACATCCGGGGGCACAAAGGTTCTCCACAGATGCCGGCGTAACACAAGTAGCAATAGAAGAAAACACTGCATCAATGTGGACAGCGCTGAAATGGTGTTTTTCAAAACAAGCACCCTCGTCCTTAAAAGAGGTTTTTCTGCTTGCAGTTTGAAGAGCACCTGAGAGGACTGCGGTCCCTAAAAGCCACTCACTGCTGTTGCTTCTGTCATGCCACGACTGCATCCTGGCTGCTGCTGCCTGCTACATCCACGCCGTTGGATATAATGGGAAAGAGATCTACACTTGTGCGCATGAGGAGTTCCTCTGTGCAAGGAGGAACCCCGGCTGCAAAGAAAGCCCGGTTTCACAGTCAGTCAACTTCCAAAAGCAACAGATCTAATTCAGTTTTTAGGGCTGTCCTCACCATTGTTTCTAAGGGGCAGGGGTGACTGTAGGGCACCTTCCCTGGAAGCACAGTAGCAGCTGACCACAGAAAGTCCCACACAGAAGATTGCAGGAAAATCCTAAGGGGCACAAGGATCTCTTGCATGTGCATCACAACTGAAATAACAAGAACACAAGGAGCACCGTTTATCCGCGTTACCTGAATTATTATGTATATTCTCATAGCATCCCTCTGTGCAATCACAGTGGCGGTTCTGACACCACAGCAGATTAATATGTATGTATTGAGCAGGTGCGTATTTGTTTCAACAAACAACTGAAAGAGGACATGATTTCCCCATCTTTGGAAAGATCATGAAAAACCCACCAGCATTTCCCCGTCTGCAGTCTTATCCCCACAGTTCAGTCCACCTCTTTGTGCCATGTGCGTTGATCCAAGTCCATGAAATATTCCTAATTTCAGAGCTTAAGTTGTTGGTTACCTTCGTTTTAAGTGCATGGTCATTAATCGAACGGGAAACAAGTGCGTACATGCACACATGCAAACCAGACTCAAGTGTAGAGTGATTAAGGCTGCAAATCAATAGGATTTACTTCAGAGTAGACATAGTTAGGCTTATGCTGTGATATCCACACCTGTGTACAACTAGGCCCCAAGTGTTCCATTGGTGAGAAAAGCTAACTCCTTCTTCCTTCAGGACATCCAGGATATTTCTCTCTGTGTCCTACTTACAATGTGGACTTTCTTCCATCGTTTCTACCCCACAGAATTGGCATAAATAACCTCAACAGTAGGCCATAAGACATAGGGGCTGGGCAGGCATGTAAACATAGGCATATAAAAAGCTTGTAAACTATGGTTTGCCCTTAGGCCCAGCCCCCTTACACACTCAACAATGGGCGAGCACCCAGTGTTCAGTATGGCTTACGCTGGAGTAACTGGAAAGAACAGTCCCAATCCACAAATTGCTACGTGGGCCCATCAGCACGAAGAATCAAGAAGCCTCTGGCGAAGTTTGACGTCTTCTTTACCTGCTTCTGCTCCGTTGCCAGGTGATGTCTGTTCTGTTGCATCTGAAAGACAACAAGTCGTGGCAAATGGAAGCTCAGTTATCCTTTTCCATAGAAATCACAAACAAGTAGTCTTGTTGCCCTCAAACACAATGTCCATGTGTGTGTGTGTGTGTGTGTGAGAGAGAGAGAGAGAGAGAGAGAGAGAGAGAGAGAGAGAGAGAGAGAAGAGGAGCTTCCAGTCCTTCACATAGTTTAAGACTGTAGCTATGTGTCTATCTGGGATGCGGGTGGCACTGTGGGTTAAACCACAGAGCCTAGGACTTGCCAATCAAAAGGTTGGCGGTTCAAATCCTCGCAATAGGGTGAGCTCCTGTTGCTTGGTCCCTGCTCCTGCCAACCTAGCAGTTTGAAAGCATATCAAAGTGCAAGTAGATAAATAGGTACCGCTCCGGCGGTAAGGTAAACGGCGTTTCTGTGCGCTGCTCTGGTTCGCCAGAAGCGGCTTAGTCATGCTGGCCACATGACCCGGAAGCTGTACGCCGGCTCCCTCGGCCAATAAAGCGAGATGAGTGCCGAAACCCCAGAGTCGGTCACGACTGGACCTAATGGTCAGGGGTCCCTTTACCTTTATGTGTCTATCTAGGCTGTTGAAGTTGCCTCCCTAGCTGTCTGCAGGTTTGTAGCCTGATCCTTACATTAGGGGGGTTATTGAATTGTTGTTTTTATTTTGATTATACATTTTTTGGTTTTATATTTTGATTTTTTTCTGTGAGCCACCCTGAGACCTCTGGGTATAGGGTGGTATAATAATAATAATAATAATAATAATAATAATAATAATAATAATAATATCAGAGGCATTTGAGGAATACCCACAGATTCTAGGATACCTGGGGTATAACTCCAGGAATGGAGCAAGTGTGAAATAAGGCTTGTACGGTAGTAGTCCACAGCATTTCTTTCCTAACTGGTATTTAAAATTTAAAGACATTGGGGTGACCATCTTGTACACATTTGAGGGGTGGAGAATAATTCCCTTTGAATTCAGCAGGCTTACTTCAAGATGAAAACACATTGGATGTGTGATCCATGACTTCACATCCCAAACGCTACTTTAAGTCTACATGTAGAAAGGTTTGACAGAATGGCATTGCTTTACGGTGTTTTAAGCTGCTGCATTTCATAACTTTACACTTATGATATGCTTTTGTAAATTATCTGGAGGCATTAGCATGAGGCAATTAATACACCTCCTCCTCAAAATGCACAGGTCTGTTTGCTTGTTTTAGCTGTGGCGTTTTTTTAATCCTTAACAAAATGAAGTGTTTTATAGCTTTTCGTGTAGTACCGTATTTTTCGCTCTATAAGACGCTCCAGACCATAAGACCATAGTTTTTGGAGGAGGAAAACAAGAAAAAAAAATATTCTGAATCTCAGAAGCCAGAACAACAAGAGGGATCGCTGCGCAGCGATCCCTCTTGCTGTTCTGGCTTCTGGGATAGCTGCGCAGCCTGCATTCGCTCCATAAGATGCACACACATTTCCCCTTACTTTTTAGGAGGGAAAAAGTGAGTCTTACAGAGCAAAAAATACGGTATTTAAAAACTTGCAAACCATTTTGATCAATGTATTAGGAGCAGTGATATATGCATAACATAAAAGGAAGCAAACCGAAGCAAAACGACTTTACCCTTCAGTTCTAGCGCACTGTTTGTCTTTTCCGGCTCTGCTTTCTTTCCAGAGTCCTCTTTGATGGTGGCTGACTTGCCGTCTGCAACGTCCGTTTTAATCGAGCCGAGATTCATCAGGAGTTGCATGGGGTCGAACTTCTCGCCGCTGCCTTTCAGGTTCTCCAGAACTTTGAGGCACTTGTAAGATTTAAGCTCGCTGACGTTCTCCTCGAGGAAGAGGAGGTAGAGGCTCAAGTCGTTGTAGTGTTTGGTTTTGACTTTGAGGACGTCAAACGTCGGCAGGAGCTCGTACACTTGCAGAATGTCTGAGCGTTGCCTGAAAGGGACCAGCAGCGCATAGACCACAATGGGCATGAGCAAGAGGTACACTATGATGTTGATATAGCTGAGGAGCTGGAAGACACCGACGGCAATCAGTTTGCACTGGAAGCGTTCGGGAACAGTGGTGTCGTTCTTCAATATCCCGGTTTTGATGTTGCAGATAAACTCATCGGTCATTGAGGAGAGGCTGATGTAATATCCCAAGTAGAGGCAGGAGAGCAGAATGATCATCAGGGTCAGCAAACGGCAAATAATGTACTTGATTATTAAGCTCTTGGAGCCCTTCTTCGTCTTCAGGTACTGTTCCACAATGGGGTATTTGAAGTGGCTTTCGGATATTTCCCAGAAACTGGGGGGGGGGGGGGGGGAGAGACACACCAAAGAGACAGTATTCAGAACCATTACACCATGATTTCATTTGCTCAGATGATGCACAACACACACACACACACACACACACAAAACTGGGAGGGCTCAGATTCCAAAGCACCAGTGTCATATTTTTTTCAGATGCGTCCTGGAAGAACAACTGCAAAAACAACAGAGTGCATCATGGCACCCCAAAGACTACTGTGTTCAGCGCATGCTTTTGCAGGACAGAGTCTACTTCCTCCAACATGAAGAAGAAGAAGAGGAGTTTGGATTGATACCTTGCTTTATCACTACCCTAAGGAGTCTCAAAGCGACTAACAATCTCCTTTTCCCTTCCTCCCCCACAACAAACACTCTGTGAGGTGAGTGAGGCTGAGAGACTTTAAAGAAGTGTGACTGGCCCAAGGTCACCCAGCAGCTGCATGTGGAGGAGCGGGGAAGCGAACCTGGTTCACCAGATTACGAGTCCACTGCTCTTAACCACCACGCCACACTGGCTCTCATGAGGTTGATGATGGTGTGTGGGGGGGAGGGGTTTGCAATGGGATGGCAGAATGGAGAACTGCTTGAAATTCAATTAAAATGGTGAGCCAGGTGAGCAGCTCTGAGGACAGTGCTTCAACACTGAGGGGCCACCACAGAGAAGGCTCTTTTCTGATTGCCACCTGCCTAACTTCTGATGGCAGGTGCAGCTGAAGAAAAGCCTCCTATTACCTAAGTCAAGAATGGGGGCCCTGTGGCCCTCCAAAAGTTGTCAGACTCTGGATGTGAGTAGCTTACCTATTATTCCAACTCAAGTTCATTTTAATTTTAGAAAATGGAAAGGAGTGGGATGTTACCTCTGAGCCATATTCTCATTAATGGCCGGAGATGAGCCCCTCACATCCCCATTGCGGCAGCTGTTTGCGGCTTTGATTGCCCTGTTATAGGATTTGTCGAGTTCTTCCATAATAAATTTCAGGTCTGAGCAAAGGTGGGGGGCTGAGGTGAAGCGCCAGAAGAGACATGGCAGGTACAGTAGGATTGCAACCAGCAGGAGGATGTATGGGAAAAACTGTGGAAGAAAAGGGATAAGGAATTAGCTCAGATCCATCTGCAATCTGCTAAATAGTAAGACGCAAGCAGGACTGCTGAGACGCTTTGCAAACTGAATTTGTGGCTCCGTGATAGAGCATTTGCTTTGTAGGCAGAAGGTCGAATATTAAAGATTAGTAGTTACTTGAAGGTACTAAATAGGCCTAGCATTAAATTAGGACTCAATAAATAAATGAGACATAGAGATTAAGAAAAGTTAAGAAGTTTGATTATAATTGGAATACTGTATTTTTGAATAACGATATTGGAAAACTGCTACATTCAGGTACAAGGAAATTCAGATGGAAGAGATTAGAGGAAGCCAAGTAATACGTTTAAGAAGTTGGAAGTTTAATTAATTTTTTTTTAATTGTTTATGTGTTTGTGGTTGTATTTTTGGTTATCATTTGCTATATTTGTTTTATTTTTATTTTTAATTTTATTTTTGTTTCATTGATTTTATAGTATGTGTTATGAAACTTGTGGTATGAAACTTATGTGGTATGAAACTTAATAAATATTATTGGAAAAAAACAAAAACAAAACTTGCCAGCATTTCCAGGTCGGGCTGGGAATATCTGAAATCCTGGAGAGCTCCTGCCAACCAGTGTAGACAGAACCAAGCTAGATAGATCAATGGTGTGATTCAGTACAGGGCAGTTTCCTTTATTCCTAATATTGGGATCATTTTGCGATACAGGTCTGGAAAGCGTACTAATAATAACATTTCCTGCAATCCTGTCCACACTTATCTGGGAATAGGTCCCACTAACTTAAAGGGGTATACTTCTCAGTAGACTTGCCTAGGATTGTGCAAGAGACTGAGGCTGATTGCCTTGGAAGCACCACTAAAGAGCAGAATATAGCGTCTTTAAAATACCGTATTTTTTGCTCTATAAGACTCACTTTTTCCCTCCTAAAAAGTAAGGGGAAATGTGTGTGCGTCTTATGGAGCGAATGCAGGCTGCACAACTATCACAGAAGCCAGAACAGCAAGAGAGATTGCTGCTTTCACTGCACAGCGATCCCTCTTGCTGTTCTGGCTTCTGAGATTCAGAATATTTTTTTTTCTTGCTTTCCTCCTCCAAAAACTAGGTGCATCTCGTGGTCTGGTGCGTCTTATAGAGCGAAAAATACGGTACATGAATAAATAAGAGTAAGCATGCCAACATTTTAGCTGACACTGCTGCTGCAATTTTAACAGCAGACTGAAAAACCAGATACAGAGCATCTTATCGCGCTAACATGACTGCAGAAGTGTCCTCTTTTTGGGGGATGCCAGAGGCTGTAAAAGGGAAGGAGCAGGACCAATGGAAAAAAGTTGGCCACCCAAAGCCAGAGAGGGTGTAAGAGCAGTAGCAGACTGATGCGGTTAAGTACGGCTCACTACTGATGTTGTTGCATCACAAGCGGCTGTGAATGGCCTTGGGACGAAGGACAACTCAAAACAACAGGTTGATAGGAAGAACACGAACGTGGGCTGTAAGAGCAAATTGGAATCTTAAGCTGTGCCTTGAGAATTCAGACTCCATTGTGATGTAGTGGGGGGAAATTAGACGAGAGGAGCTGCGGCAGTATGGGAACACATGGAAGTGGAGCTGAGGTCAAGCTGAAACCGTGTCGGCTGCCTGGCTCACACATTCTTTATTCCTCTACAGACTGAGTCTGTATCTGGGAAATGGTCCAATCTTTGGAACCGTTGGGGAATCAAATCAGTCTTGAAGAGCTCTTACTCCAACCAAGAGGACCTTTTGTTTTTTTTGGGTAACAGCTAGAGAATTAAGACTAGATGAGAAGCCTATTTGCATTCAACTGCTTTCTGGCTCTCAAACTTTCCCCTTGACCTTGTTTTCTTCCCCTGCAAGCTCATCTGCCCATTCCTCGCTTTCTTTAGGTAAGAAGCAGCTGCTTCTCTCTCGCTTTAGCATTCTGAATTAGCACTGCTGTAAACTTGCAAGAACGACAGCAAAGTGAATGCGCTTCAAAAAGACTGCCTGCGTGTTATGGCAGATGGGAAAGGAAAGATAGAGCTGGCGCAGGAAAAAACTACTAGGTCTGGCAGACACTATCGGACAGATACTGCGCAGCAGCGAAGGGCTTCAACATCTGGAGCATCTGGAACATCAGGGGCTGCACCCCCACAGGTCAAACCAAAAGTTATGTCGTCTGAAGACGTTTTGGGACATGCACTTGGAAAAATTAATGAATCTTTGGAAAATTTAGCTAAGCAGGTAGCTGAGACTAATAAACAAGTAGCTGAAGCATCAGGTAAAATTGATCTGAATACTACAAGTATTAATAATTTGGGACAGAAGGTGAACACCAATACAGAGTCTATTGAAAAATTATTACAGGAATCTGCTTCGACCCGAAAGATAGCCGAAGAAGCAAAAGATATTGCAATTGCTATTCAAGAGAAGATACCACCAGTATATAAGAAATTGGAGGACCACGATTTGACATTGTCTATGATTGAATTGAAAGAGAGACAAAGAAATTTAAGAATCAGGGCCGTACCAGAACGGGAGAAAGATAACCTGGCTGACTTTCTTACACAGGAATTTACAGATTTTTGGCAACAGGACTTGGGGAAGGAAGAATTTAAGATAGTGAATGCATTTAGACTTGGAAGAGGACAAAGCAGGAACAAGGTGAGGGACTGCTTGATTACCCTTCGAACAAAAGAAGAGAGAGACAAAATTTTGAATTTGCACTATCAAAAGACTTTGGAAATTTACGACTCAAGTGTGGTGATATTTAAGGACATTCCAAAACATCTTTTGGACTTAAGGTTTAACTACGGAGACCTAGTTGCCCTGTTGAAAAGAAATAGAATTCTTTTCAGGTGGGAATTTCCTCAAGGCCTATCCTTTAAATACAAAGGAAGAAAGATTAAAATAAGATCAGTTAATGATAAGGACAGGTTCTTGAAAGATCACGAAGAAGACCTACAGAAAGAAGCGGAATCTGGAGAAGAGCCAAAAGGCATACTAGACATAGCAAACTTATCTTTTGGACTGCACGGCCCAGAGAAAGAGACACGATCTACAGAACAAGAACAGACACTTGGTGCAGTTGGAGCTAAAGTGAAGTAACCCCATCATGGCTCTGCAACTGTTAAGATGGAATTGTAATGGTTTGAATTCCCCTCGAAAGAGAAAAAGTGTTTTTCATCTACTAAAAAAGGAACAATTGGACTTGATTTGTTTACAAGAAACACATATAACAAGGCTACACAGGAAACTACTGATTAATAAAAGATTGGGACAGGAGTTTATCTCATCTGACAAAGTTAAAAAAAGAGGAGTTGTGATATATGCAAAGGAGAGACTATTACCGAAATTAATTTTTAAAGATGACCAAGGAAGATTTTTGGCAATTGAAATTCAAGTTCAAGGAGAGAAATTCTTGATAGTTGGAATTTATGCACCGAATGAGGGGAAATCTGAATTCTTTAAAAAGTTGCACGAGACTTTACTGGACTATTTGGATTACAACTTGATTTTGATGGGGGACATGAATGGAGTAGTATCTACAAACATGGATAAGGCACAAAGACAGGTAGTTACCAAGGATGGTAGACTACCGAAAACATTTTTTGAGATGACAGACAATATAGACTTAGTGGATATCTGGAGAGTAAAGAACCCCTTGGGAAGAGAGGGAACCTTCTTTTCTGAAGCCAAGATGACATGGACTAGAATTGACCAAATATGGATAACTAGAGGAATGGCACCAAAGATAAAGAAAGTAGAAATCTGCCCAAAAACCTGCTCCGGCCATAACGCTGTAAGGATGGAGATGAAACAAATATCAACTGGATCCTTCAGATGGAGGATGAATGACACCTTATTTAGAGATGAAGAAGTATATAAAAAGGCCCAAAAAACTCTGAGAGACTATTTTGAAATAAATATGAACACCAATGTAGAAAAAAGAGTAATCTGGGACGCAAGCAAAGCGGTCATGAGAGGGTTTCTGATACAACAGAATGCAATAAAGAAGAGAAGTCAGAATGAGAAGAAAGATAAAATTTTGGAGAAAATAAAAGAAAGTGAGAAGAAATTGAGAGCAAAACCAAAGTCGCAGGAGATTCTGAGAGAAATAAAATTATATCAAGTACAATACATGAAAATGATGAATCAGGAAATAGAATGGAAAATTAAACAAATGAGACAAAAAACATTTGAATCAGCTAATAAATGTGGGAAATTGTTGGCCTGGCAAATGAAAAAAAGACAAAAATTAAATACTATTACAAACTTAGAAGTGGAAGGAAAGAATATACACAACCCAATTGAGATTAGAAACTGTTTCCAGAGGTACTTTAAACAATTATACACGCAAGGGCCACAGAAAGAAATGGACATAGACCGATTCTTGAAGACAAATGGATTACAAAAAATCTCTCAAGAAAGTAAATTAATGCTGAACTATAAAATATCTGAACAGGAAGTGGAAGGTGCCATTCAAAACATGCAATTGGGCAAATCTCCAGGACCGGATGGGCTGACTTCTAGATATTATAGATCCTTGAAAGAGTGGCTATTGCAACCTTTGAAGGAAGTCTGCAATGAAATTTTGGAAGGGAAAAGGGCACCAGAGTCGTGGAAAGAGGCGTACATTACACTTATACCTAAAACAGAGACTGAAAAGACTCAGCTTAAGAACTACCGCCCTATATCGTTACTTAATGTGGATTACAAAATTTTTGCAGACATTTTGGCCAAGAGATTGAAAAAAGTATTGATGGAAGAGATTCATAAAGACCAAGCGGGCTTTCTCCCGGGAAGACACTTGTCTGATAATTTGAGGAATATAATTGATATTTTGGAAAAACTAGAAGTGAATATAAACACTAAAGCAGTTCTGATTTTTGTGGATGCGGAGAAAGCTTTTGACAATATCTCTTGGAGCTTCATGAAGAAGAATCTACAGGGGATGGGGGTAGGCCAAGGTTTTGAAAATGGTATAGGTGCAATATACTCTGAACAAAAGGCTAAATTAATTGTAAATAATGTGGTGACGGAAGAATTTAAGATAGAAAAAGGGACACGACAGGGGTGCCCAATCTCCCCACTGCTTTTTATATCGGTCCTGGAGGTTCTGCTGAATATGATTAGAAGGGACCGGTTGGTTAAAGGTATACAGGTCGGAGCCAAACAGTACAAACTGAGAGCATTTGCAGATGACTTAGTATTGACGTTACAGGAGCCAGAATCTAGTACTAAAAGGGTTTTAGAATTAATTCAAGAATTTGGTCAAGTGGCAGGATTTAAATTGAACAAGCTAAAAACTAAGGTTTTAGAGAAAAATTTAACACCGATTGAAAGAGAGAGGTTTCAGAATGAGACAGGCCTGACTGTGGTTAAGAAAGTGAAATACCTGGGGATTAATATGACAGCCAAAAATGGGAACTTATTTAAAGATAATTATGAAAAATGTTGGACAGAAGTGAAAAAAGATTTAGAAATCTGGTCAAATTTGAAGCTTTCACTGTTGGGTCGTATTGCTGTGATAAAAATGAATGTATTGCCTAGAATGTTGTTTTTGTTTCAGACATTGCAAATTGTGGACAAGATGGACTGTTTCAAGAAGTGGCAGAGAGATATTTCTAGATTTGTCTGGCAGGGCAAGAAGCCCAGAATAAAATTTAAGATATTAACTGCTGCAAAGGAAAGAGGTGGATTTGCCCTGCCAGACTTTAAACTTTATTATGAATCAGCAGCTTTTTGCTGGTTGAAAGAATGGCTACTTCTTGAAAATACAGACATTTTGGATTTAGAAGGTTTTAACAACGTATTTGGATGGCATGCATATTTATGGTATGATAAGGTCAAAGCACATAAAGCATTTAAAAATCATATTGTCAGGAAAGCACTGTTTAATGTTTGGATAAGGTACAAGGATTTATTGGAAAATAAAACCCCAAGGTGGTTGTCACCGATGGAAGTGAAAGCTCTGAAAAGGCTCAATATGGAGGCCAAATGGCCGAAATACTGGGAAATTTTGGAACAAGAAGGAGACAAATTGAAATTGCAGAGTTTCGAGAAACTAAAAAACAAAGTGAGAGATTGGCTTCATTATTATCAGATAATGGAGGCATATAATTTGGATAAGAAAATTGGCTTCCAGGTGGAAAAATCAAAACTAGAAACAGAACTGTTAGAACCCAAAACTAAGAATTTGTCAAGAATGTATAACTTGCTGTTGAAATGGAATACTCAGGATGAAACGGTGAAATCTGCTATGATTAAATGGGCACAAGATGTTGGACATAATATTATGTTTGCTGACTGGGAACAGTTATGGACCACAGGTATGAAGTTTACGGCATGTAGTGCCCTAAGAGAGAATATTATGAAAATGATATACAGGTGGTACATGACCCCAGTCAAGCTTGCAAAAATCTATCATTTGCCCGACAATAAATGCTGGAAATGTAAAGAAACTGAAGGTACATTCTTTCACCTTTGGTGGACGTGCCCAAGGATTAAGGCTTTCTGGGAAATGATATATAATGAACTGAAAAAGGTATTTAAATATACCTTCTTGAAGAAACCAGAGGCCTTTCTTCTGGGCGTTGTCGGCCAATTGGTGCCAAAGAAGGACAGAACTTTTTTTATGTATGCTACAACAGCAGCAAAAATACTCATTGCAAAGTATTGGAAGGCACAAGATCTACCCACTTTGGAAGAATGGCAGATGAAGGTGATGGACTATATGGAATTGGCAGGAATGACTGGCAGAATCCGAGACCAGGGAGAAGAATCGGTGGAAGAAGATTGGAAGAAATTTAAAGACTATTTACAGAAATATTGTAAAATTAATGAATGATAGAATGATGTTGGATAGTAATTAAGCGGTTTCCAGCTGTAATGTTCTAAGAGAATATGAAAAAAGGGTTATAAATGGGTTAAAATCTAATGGTAAGGATTTGCTGAACCAATAAATTGA
>NW_028293422.1:0-2000 GCF_964106645.2 Podarcis pityusensis
CGTCTGTAACCTGAAGTACCACTGTATAAAGGGCCCCATTACCTTCAGTAGCTTAGGGCCTCATCAAACCTAAATCCTGCCCTGTTGGGGTGGCAGAGGAGGCCAAGTTGTAGAGGATCTGCAACTTGGCTAGAACGGCAGGTGGCAGCAAACTTTCCTGGGACGGATCCTGGTAGGGGAGAGAGAAGGTGGGTGCTCCATGCTCAAGACGAGAGCAGCATCCTTCTTCCACCTAACCGCTCTGCTTTCCCTGCTCTCAGGTGGCTCACGCGTCCAAGCGGTCGGATGAGTCCTCCTTCCCTGAAGACACAGAATCGGAGGCCGTGCGCCAGCGCTGGAGGAAATACGCGGAGCTTTCTGACGACGAGGATCTGCTAGCGGATGAGGCGTCCGGAGGTGAGGGTTGGGCTGGGGAACTTTCCGCCTCTTCCAAAGCACCACGTTTGGCTATGTGAAGGACGTACGGCAGAGCTTGCCGCAATGTCCGAATCTTGTTTTTGCAAAAGCTGCGTGTCTGAAGATTCAAGTCAGACAAAATAAAGTCCTTCACAGAGTGCAGAGTTCACCTGTGGAACTCCCTCCCACAAGAGGCAATGATAGCTGACACCGTAAACGGCTTTAAAAGAGGATTGGACAAATTCGTGGATTAGGAGAAGGTTCTTTGTGTATTTATATTTCATTTTCAGTGGAGAAATAAATTGAAGGAGATAAAAAACAGAAAAACTGCATTCCAAATATGATTATATATATATCCATTCACAACATATGTCTAAAAGCAATCTGTTCGTATGTCACAAGAAATATGTTCTATCATATGTTCTATCTATTGATCAAGGGGGGGCATAGTATTATCTTTCCAATGGATCAATATCAGTCTTTTGGCAAAAGTAAGGGTACGAATAGTCCATCTCTGTTGACCCACTGTCAAACCGCACATCGTTAGAGTGTGGTTTAGGATAATATTATCATCTGACAATTTTAACTCACTCCCACATTGGTATTTATACATCCGAATACTTTTCTCCTTGTTTAATTGCGTTTTTAATAATGATAATCTTAGAGTTGAAGAACCCCATAGGCATTTCTTTAATAATGAGCTTATTTTCTGGGAATATGGACTGTGATTCCTTTTAGAATTAAAAATGGGAGTAATATTCGTTTACTCTTCCCCAAAGGGTAAGATTTAATGACTCCCACCTGTCAATGTTTAAGGAAACCTCTTTGATTATTTTGTTCCTATTACCTGGTAGTAACTGGATTATATCTCTTGGAATTAAAATACCTAAGTACTGAACAAATAGTAATAGTAATAATAATAATAATAATAATAATAATAATAATAATAATATATTTATACCCTGCCCATAATAATATATTTATACCCTGCCACTCTGGATGGCTCCCAACAGAATAATGCAGAACTGATATTTCTTGAATGTGTTAGCACCTTTTCGCCCATTGGCACCAGTTCTGATTTAACCCAGTTTATAATAGAGTAGTCAGAAATTTGACCAAAAGTATTTATTGTTTGCAACAGCCTTTGGATACCAGTGTGACGTTTTGTATCATCTGCAAATGAAACCCACTGATATTCAACTGAGTTGTGAACTGCTCTGTAGATCTCACTATGTTGTCTAATAGCAAAGGCCAAGGGTTCGAAGCAGAACTTAGAGTATTTCCTCGGAAGTGGGTGGACTCTCCATCTCTGAAGACGGTTCAGAGACTTCAGCTAGTGCAGAATTCAGCGGCCAAGTTGCTCACCGGAGCAAGACGGTTTGAGCACATTACACCGATCCTGGCCCGACTGCACTGGCTACCAAATTGCTCCCAGGCCCAATTCAAAGTGCTGGTTTTGACCCACAAAGCCTTAAACAGCTCAGGACCGCAATACTTCAAGGACCGCCTCTTCCCATATAAACCTACCTGGACCCTGATCATCCTCTTAGGCCCTCCTTTGTGCGCCTCCTCCTTGACAGGTCCATAGGGTGGCAACATGAGAA
>NW_028293421.1:0-21132 GCF_964106645.2 Podarcis pityusensis
GGGGAGGTCCTAGATGACAGCCCTGCTGAGAACCCAAGGAGAGCCCCGTTTGCCCAGCCAGCCTGTGGTCCAAAACTGTCTTTAGAAAGTTGATGAGGAAAAGGCCACAAATAGGATGTAAATAATTAAATGTTGCACAGATTTTGTGTTTTTAAATGTACACCATCAGCCACTGTTAACTTCCATTCAGATCTTACCTGTATAAATGTGTTGGGGGTGGGGTTTTTTTTGGGGGGCAGCCACTGAAAATTGTTCTTCTGTTCTTTTCCAGATGTACAGATTAACACTACGGACAAGTAAAGAAACGGTGTCCCAAAGGTTATGTGAATTACTTTCGGAACAGTTCTGAGCCATAATGTACAAACCCTTCTGATTCTCCATTTCTGCCATTGTCCATGTCCTGCTCCAAAAATGTTTTGTACACCAGTGTCTGCAAAAATAATTGCCACCCCATTCACATCCCTGCCTTAAAGGACCTGTCCCTTTTTATGTGAAACAAATGATATGTGCAACATAAAATTACTTAAATGTGAAAAAAATAAAATGACTCTTAGATTTTTGGTGCAAAGAAGCTGGGAGGTCTTGTATGTGTGTGGGAGGTCTTGTGTGTCTCAATTCAACTGTGCTTCATATATTTTTGGCAGGAGTTGTTTTATTAAAATTCACTTCAGGTATGGTTAATCCCAACTAAAGGAAACAGTTTCGCTGGAAATGCCACTGTAAATTGCTAGAGGCATGCTAGAAGAAGAAGAAAAAAGTATGAAAGAGAAGTTGGTGTTCAGAGAGGGCTAGATTCTATTCCTGCTCTATTGAATGTTACCCCATGTCCTTTTTAAAGGATCTAGATACATCTGAAGATGGCTGTAAGTATTTGCTTTGTAAAAACATTTGGAGGCATAAGCACATATTCTGATTCATATTTTAATATCCTCAAATGACTTCCTTTAAACCCCAGCCCTCCACTTTTCTCCAAGTTCTGAACTACCAAAGAGTTATCGTCATGATAAATGCTTAAGTAAGAAAACCACATTGGGTTCTTGGGTACAACATGATGTTGTTGTTTTTTCCAAAGCTCTGGTTGATCATCTAAACATCAGTACACTTTGACTTTAAATTAAGAAATCACTTGAAGTATTCTTTTACCTAAGACTTTCCAAGCAACCCAAGGCATTGGTATTCCTGCCCCCCCCGGCACTTTCCAGTTTAACAACAACAAAAAAGTATTTTTTTACCCATTTAACATCTTCTGAATCATAGGGATAGCCACTAGCTCTGATCAGGGAGAGTTTAGTCTATTCAGTTTTGAAATACACTGTGGGATTCTGCAAGTATGATGGGTAGGAAGCTGATTGCTTTGAAATGCTTGTCATGTCACCAGAACACTTTTGGTCTAGAACTTGACAGTCCTGCTTTCAAAAAGTGTAGTAATGGCACCTGTAGTTTGGTAAGATCTATGCATTTGTGGAACATGCTGTGGAACTGGCATCTTCTTTGACAGAAGTAGAATGATCGTTAAACTGACTACCGTTACACACCTCTGAAGAGCTCCTTAAGAAGTAATTTATGACTACAATTATATACAAAGGCAATGCAAAAATTAAAAAAGTAAAATAAGCTACAATGTTGTCTGATGACAAGTGATAGTTGCTGCTTGAGTTATGAGGCTTTTTAACAAACAACAACGTGGCTTATTCTGTCCCAGTGTCTGGAATTAACTAATTAAAAACTGAAAATCCACTTTCCTTCTTAATGTGGCTATTGGATCAGAATCATATTGACCAACTTCTCCAATCAAATTTGATGAGTTATATTGAAGCACATTGTATGGAACTACCTGGTGTGTAACCTGGTAAAATAATAAAACAATAACTCTTACATTCGCCTATCACTGCGGAAATTTTTAGGAATTGTCATTATGACAGGCCCATTGCATTACTGTGATTACACTACTGTAAATGGTATTAAGCATTCAGAGGTGTTCTGAAGTGTGTCTTAGCGCAGATGCTGGGAAGAACAGCCATCTCATTTTTAACATAGATCTGTCCCACTGGAAGCATAGTTTGTCTCCTTTTTAATTCCACCTTAATACACTCTTTTTGTGTACTGTTCACTTGTGTAATTTTTGCAAATAAATGTGGTTTTATCCACAAAGGGTGATATTTAACTAAATTATACTCAGGGTAGGCCATGTGAAATTAATGGACTTCACTTAGTTAAGTCCATTGACTTCAGTGGATTTTCTCAGAGTATGACTAACATTGGATATCATTCATAGAGAAAAAGGACTCTAAATATAGGTGGCTCAATGACCAACTGTATATATGAGTAATCAAACTTTATGCAAGACTTCACCTCTGATATGAGCCATATAGGCATTGTTTTGAAGAAAACTTTTTTTTAAAAAAAGTTTTCTTTATTGGGATAAATGACCTTGATTTACCAAAGTTGTGTGTCCTCCTCCATCTCAAGCAGAAGTTAACAGTTTCTGTGGCTAAAGCAGTATTAGTAATTAAGGTACAGTATTTGTTTTGTTGACATGTGAAAATACCTGAACAGGAAGACAAAATATTGTGCACTTTTAGGCCTACACTCCAATATGTAATGTGTAGTCATCTCACTTGTAAAAAAAAAAAAAAAAAATCACGAGCTTCTATGGTGGGCTTTGATTATTATGACTGTAAAAAAAATGAAAATATAAAAAAACTAATCATGTTATCTTTAATGGAAAAAAATAAATGGCTAGAAGAGTAAAAAGTCCTTTCCTTTTTTCATTCCCAGAGCATGACTTCTTTTCCTACCTAGTAGGGCTAACAAATGTGAAAATTTCATTTTATAGTCAGCATTCAGAATTACGATTTAGATAAATACAAAACATCACCACCTACTGTGCAGAGGAAACGAAAGCCTGATTGCATAGGACAAAGACTTTGGCCCTGATTTATTTATTGCAACTCTCCAGTCCTCTTGACCATTGAAGCAGAGTACTTTTGAGTGTTTCCCAGCCAGCAAACTCATAACTCAGCGCCTTCCAGCTAAATATGCGATATATTATTATTTTATCACTCATTTCCCCCCAAGCTATTCCCTTTTTATTTTATGTTTTCTTCTCCTGGTCTTAGGGATCTGCTTAGAGTGAGGTTGGATGAAGACATTAGCCTCTTGGGCTCCCTGCATTAGTGCTTCCTGGCTCACATTTTCTCTGATCTAATGACAGAAATGAAGCTCACATGGATTAAGAGGTGGGGGCAGGGCACATGCAAATCTCAAGACCACTCCTTGGCTTGTCAGAAGTAGAACTGCAGGACATGTAATGTAATGAATGAGTAGCTGTTAGGCTTTTGTGGAGCACCTCTGCTATAATGAAAATAAATAAATAATTGTGTCCCATGGCAAAATGAGAGCATCCAAAAATAAGGTGGTAGTTTACTAGAGAGGCTGCCTGGGTATAGAAGTTTGAATTAGGAGAGAAGCCCACAACCTGACAAGGATTTGCAAGCTTCCAGGAGTGATTGAATGCTGATGGCAGATGAGGCTAATATAAGCCATAATGTTCTGTCTGAGGTCAGAAGCATCTAGGATTTAGAAAATAGTGATTTGACAATTAGCAGATACACATGGCTGTTTAAAGAAGAAAATATTGCAACTATAAAATAACTTGCAAGGGGAAGCGAAGGCACAGAAAAAACTCAATATGCAGGCCAAATGGCCGAAATATTGGGAAATTCTGGAACAAGATGGAGACAGATTAAAATTGCAGAGCTTTGAAAAATTGAAAAACAGAGTGTGAGATTGGCTCCATTATTATCAAATAATGGAGGCATACAATCTGGACAAAAGAGTTGGTTTCCAGGTGGAAAAATCAAAATTGGAAACAGAATTGTTAGATCCAAAAATTAAGAATTTGTCAAGAATGTATAACTTGCTGTTGAAATGGAACACTCAGGATGAAATGGTGAAATCAGCTATGATTAAATGGGCACAAGATGTTGGACACAACATAATGATGGCTGACTGGGAACAGTTATGGACCACAGGTATAAAATTCACGGCATGTAATGTCCTAAGAGAAAATTTAATGAAAATGATTTATAGGTGGTACATGACACCAGTCAAGCTTGCAGAAATTTATCATTTGCCCGACAATAAATGTTGGAAATGTAATGAGACTGAAGGTACATTCTTTCACCTTTGGTGGACATGCCCAAGGATTAAGACATTCTGGGAGATGATCTATAACAAAATGAAAAAGGTATTTAAATATACCTTTCTGAAGAAACCAGAGGCCTTTCTCCTGGGCTTGGTTGGCCAACTGGTGTCAAAGAAGGATAGCGGCAGCTAAAAAAGCCAATGCAATTCTGGGCTGCATCAATAGGAGTATAGCATCTAGAACAAGGGAAGTAATAGTGCCACTGTATTCTGCTCTGGTCAGACCTCACCTGAGTACTGTGTCCAGTTCTGGGCACCACAGTTCAAGAAGGACACTGACAAACTGGAACGTGTCCAGAGGAGGGCAACCAAAATGGTCAAAGGCCTGGAAACGATGCCTTATGAGGAACGGCTAAGGGAGCTGGGCATGTTTAGCCTGGAGAAGAGGAGGTTAAGGAGTGATATGATAGCCATGTTCAAATATATAAAAGGATGTCACATAGAGGAGGGAGAAAGGTTGTTTTCTGCTGCTCCAGAGAAGCGGACACGGAGCAATGGATCCAAACTACAAGAAAGAAGATTCCACCTAAACATTAGGAAGAACTTCCTGACAGTAAGAGCTGTTCGACAGTGGAATTTGCTGCCAAGGAGTGTGGTGGAGTCTCCTTCTTTGGAGGTCTTTAAGCAGAGGCTTGACAACCATATGTCAGGAGTGCTCTGATGGTGTTTCCTGCTTGGCAGGGGGTTGGACTCGATGGCCCTTGTGGTCTCTTCCAACTCTATGATTCTATGATTCTATGATTCTAACTTTTTTTATGTATGCAACAACAGCAGCAAGAATACTCATTGCGAAGTATTCTTGGAAGACACAAGATTTACCCACTCGGGAAGAATGGCAGATGAAGTTGATGGACTATATGGAATTGGCGGAAATGACTGGCAGAATCCGAGACCAGGGAGAAGAGTCGGTGGAAGAAGACTGGAAAAAGTTTAAAGACTATTTACAGAAATACTGTAAAATTAATGAATGTTAGAAAAATGTTGGAATGAAGTTATATGGCTTTAGTAGAAATGTTATAAGGAATTAAGTATAAATAGATTAATAGAGTATTAAAGGGAAAAATAAGGCTAGAATCTGTTAAGATAATTAAAGGATAGAAAGCAGAGGAAGATGGAAAGGAATTGCTGAAACAATTAACAGAAGTGGAATACAAAAAGGGAGGTGTGAGGAGGTCACTGAAATAAGTGAATGAAAGATAAGATATTGAAATTGTTTGATTTTTTTTAAACTGTTTTTGTTTTGTTTTGTTAGTTTAATGTGTTGTGTAGTGTTTTTGTATTGTATTGTATTGTTCTTTTTTCTTTTTATTTTTTTGTGTGTTCAAATTGTTGGAAAAGTAATAATTATATATATATATATATATATATAATAACTTGCAAGGTCCCCAAATGGCAAGCTGTGTTTTACAGTGGTACCTCGGGTTACAGACGCTTCAGGTTACAGACGCTTCAGGTTACAGACTCCGCAAACCCAGAAATAGTACCTCGGGTTAAGAACTTTGCTTCAGGATGAGAACAGAAATCACATGGTGGCAGTGCAGCGGCAGCGGGAGGCCCCATTAGCTAAAGTGGTACCTCAGGTTAGGAACAGTTTCAGATTAAGAACGGACCTCCAGAACAAATTAAGTTCTTAACCCGAGGTGCCACTGTACTGAACGGACGGCCAAACAGGAAGTAGGAAGTGAAGCTGAAAAGTAGGGTTAAGAATTAAAGGAGCAGCAGTGCTATTTTTCTAGAAAAAGGTGCCAGAACTCACCATGAATGCCTCCTTCGTTCCCTTAAAATAGCAATGGCGTCCACCTGAGAGGTGTCAGAACTGATTTCCAGAGAGTTCCGGCTGAAAAAAGGCCCTCAGGAGCAGTATAATTTCAGGCCTTACTGAGGACTTTCAAGCAGCCTTGGTTAGGAGTAGTTCCCTTGGAATAAGGTTTGTCACCTGAAGATGTTTGTTTATAATTACTTTCTCAGCATAGAAAATTGATTCCATAGTCAATCCGAATTGATCTTCCTTCCCCTTGTCCTGTTCTAGCCAAAGTATGCGTCACATGTCCTGTCCTCCTCACACAAGCTTAAGATGCCCCTTTTGCTTTGTTATGGGTAGTGGCATTGCCTATAGGCTTTAAAGTGTGTCATAGTGGAGTTGGCTTTTAAAATGAAGGAGCGTCTCAACCTCCATCGTTCAACCCAGATGCTGAGGTCCAGCGCCGAGGGCCTTCTGGCGGTTCCCTCACTGCGAGAAGCGAAGTTACAGGGAACCAGGCAGAGGGCATTCTTGGTAGTGGCACCCACCCTGTGGAACGCCCTCCCACCAGATGTCAAGGAAATAAACAACTATCTGACATTTAGAAGACATCTGAAGGCAGCCCTGTTTAGGGAAGTTTTTAATGTTTGATGTTTTACCGTGTTTTTAATATTCTGTTGGGAGCCGCCCAGAGTGGCTGGGGAAGCCCAGCCAGATGGGTGGGGTATAAATAATATATTATTTATTATTAAAATGAGAAAAGGTAAGATGCATGAAGCATTTTAAGGAAAGATGGATGTTAACACACTGCAGGTGATCTCAGCCCTCTCTGTATCAACCAAATACTGTACAGTGGTACCTTGGGTTAAGTACTTAATTCGTTCCAGAGGTCTGTTCTTAACCTGAAACTGTTCTTAACCTGAAGCATCACTTTAGCTAATGGGGCCTCCTGCTGCCGCCGCGCCGCTGGAACACGATTTCTCTTCTCATCCTGAAGCAAAGTTCTTAACTTGAGGTAATATTTCTGGGTTAGCAGAGTCTGTAACCTGAAGCGTATGTAACCTGAAGCATATGTAACCCAAAGTACCACTGTATACAGATTTTCTTGGATCAATAGTACACTGTGTGCATTCATTAGCCATGTGTAAACGTATGTGATTTGGAAGAGGTCATTGCCCATAACAGTACAGCTCTTGTGTCTCACTGCTAAGATTGCAAAACATTTGCCTTGTTCAATATGAGCATAGGAAGCTGCCTTATCAGAGTCCAACCATTGCTTTATCTAGCTGATTGGTCTTGCTGTCCACACTACCTGGCAGGTGCTCTCCAGGGTTTCAGAGAGGCCTCTCTCCCACCCTTACATGGAGAGGCCATGCATTGAAACTGGGAACTTCCACAGATACAGCCGTTAATGTCACAACTTGCCCATGAGCTGGTTCTCGTTTTATGAGGGGTCTTTTGTGGCACGTTTTCTTTCACCGGTCATTTTGAAGGCAACTTCAGGCAATCCCACCCCAAATCCACAGGTATGCTGGGCAGCTTCCAATTTTGTAAAGGTGGTAATATTATTGCTCTTTGTTAAGATTAGTTTATTCTGCTTTCACCCCTAACTTCCTGAAACTTTCACTTAGGTTTAGGTTAACACAGTGAAATAAACACAGCATGGAATCAGCCCCGGCATGGACCTCTATGGAAGATATTGAGAGGTAGGTTGCTTTCAGCTTGCCAAACAATCACTCTGTATGCGTGACTTGGAATATTGGTCCTTGATCAAGAAAGCACAACTTTAGAGTTGCTCCTCTATCCCCACCTCTATAAAATAATATGGGGACACCATTCGTGTTTTGATGCATCCTGACTTTATTGGCAATCTATTGAACACTTTTTATGGCTAATTCATCTAACACACTGAAAACTGTGAGGGAGAAATATATGCCTTTAAGCAAATGTAAGCATGAAACCATTTCTTATAAAGTGCTGAAACCTTATACACAACTTCATCTAAACCAATCTGCACTTAAGGCCAAAGCCCCTTAAAATCTAGGACAAGCATCTTACCCTAATCTGTTTATCTGTTGTGATAAGGTATGAGCCAAGTGCCTCCACTTAATTCATGACCTGCATGAATTGCTATCTTAACATTACACACTTCCACAATATCCCATAGGAGTGCATTCATATGTAATCATTCATACCTGGATAGTTGTTTCCAGAGGGTGATGCTTAGGGAGTGCTCTTTGGCCCCATGGAGCCTTCAATGTGGGGTTCCTCAGGGTTTGGTTTTATCCCCTATGCTGTTTAACATCTACATGAAACTGCTGAGTGTGGTTATCTGGAGTTTGGGAGTATGTTGTCAGTAATATGCTGATGACACACAGCTCTCTACTCCTTTACATCTGCAGGTGAGGCAGTGGATGTGCTGGACTGCTGTCTTGCCTCAGTAATGGACTGGATGAGAGCCAAAAACTGAAGCAAATTATACGCAGGGGTGCCTCTGAAGACAGTTCAGAAACTTCAGCTGGTGCAGAATTCAGTGGCCAGGTTGTTCACTGGAGCTAGACGGTTTGAGAATATTACACCGATCCTGGCCCAACTGCACTGGCTACCAATTAGTTTCCACGCCCAATTCAAAGTGCTGGTTTTGACCTATAAAGCACCTTCATTATATATCTTTCAGTACTGGGTGTTCAGCTGATTAACAGTCTATGGATTTTTAATTGTGTTTGTGCGAAGGGGAGTTATTGGTTATGTATTTTGTATTCTCATTTTGTAATTTTATGTTGTGAACTGCCATGGGATCTTGGGAGGAGGGGTGGTTAAATAAATAAATAATCCAATCAATCAATCAATCCATCTCCCCACCCACTTTGCATGCCCTTTCTCCATTGGCATGCATCTTCATGTTGTCTTCGAAGCCATACTTGTTCTCCTCCTCTGAACCTGACTGCTTTTTCTATTTTTGCCACTTAATAGTGTCTATTGAGTGTTTGTTAGAGAAACTGGCATTATGGCAGAGATGAACATTCCAAGATTCAGTAGCACCTTCAGAAAAATGGTGCAGTGTGGCATGCTCCTGTTCAGGATTCCAGCCAACCAGACGCTGTGCCCTTTTCTAGGATAGTTTGTTCCATTACTCGCTCCCCTCCAGATTTATGCACAACCCATCAGTCAGCATTCCATGTTGCCTGAACATGCTCAGTTTTTACGGAGGTATTTTTAAGGTCTCCTCAGCACCACCTACATTTTTTCTATAGCTGCTTTGTACTTCCCTGAACCTGGTACCTCCCTCTCTTGTGTAGGGATGGTGCTGTTTTGGCAATGTGAGGATCCATGCTCAAAGAATGAGTTTGCTTAGTAGCACACAGCAGCTTGATACCACCCAGCCGTTTTAGACTACAACTCCCAACATCCCTGACTTTTGGCCATCAGATTAGGGAATGCCGATATACAGGAGTATGCTCATTAATTACTCGCCACTGAAAATGAGAATGACCAACTAAACTCTTTATTAAACCTATTTAACTATTTTACAATACATAGTCCGGTAGACGTTGCTTGGTGGAAAGTTTCTGAGCAAGGCAGATATTTATTCCATCTGAAATGATGAATAAATTAGCCAAGGATGTTATCAGTACCAGTCTTCTTGGAAGTATACTCTGCCTGCCTTCCCAAAGCCTGGATAAATCCATATGAACGAAGGGATTTTGAGTGTAAAATGTCTTTTTGCAAAGTAAGTAATAACCGATCATTATTTTCTAAACAATTCCTGTACGGTTGAGGAAGCCGAGTCTGCCTCGTGTGTACATCCATTGTAGTTGCATACGCAGCCACCAAATAGGATGATTTCTGTAACAAGTGGCATATGTGGGTTCTCTGGGTCTGGACAAGGCATCGTCAGCTCCTTCTTGTAGAGTGTGAGTGGCATGCAGCACCCACACTCTGTGTGTACCATCATCTTGGCAACATTTAGCCTGTAAAAGAGAGGAATATTAATAATAATAATAATAATAATAATAATAATACCCTGCCCATCTGGCTGGATGGCCTCCAGCAAAATATAAAAACATAATAAAACATCTAAAAATGTGCAATTGGCTCATATGACACCCCGATAAACCTGCAAGAACTGCCAACTGTTTTTAATGTTTGATGTTTTATTATGTGAGGGGGTTGCACAAGTTAGCCTCGCTCCCTGCCATTCTCAGGAGTAGCCAATGAGGAGGGGGGAACGCCATGTTCCTCACCTCCCAACAGCAGCAGCATTTCCACTTGCCAGGTAGGTGAGGGGCAGGGCAGTGGAGCGGTTGGGGATAAAAATACCCTTCATCTGGGAGAAGGTCCTAGGCGTGTGTATGTATGGATTTCTGTGTTTGTGTGTGTGGCTTTGAAGCTGCCCATTTTGGGCCTTGGCCCCACCTATCATCCACATGTGGCTCCCCAGAAGTTCACCCATGAGGGTATGTCACCCCACCCCTGTTCAGCAGCAAAACCCTGAAGATACAAAGCTATAGATCTGGAGTATCTCAGAAATTACCAAGAGCAAGAGATGTTGAACAGAATACTATTGCCCTCCATCCTGCTATTGCAAGCACCATTGTACTGCTTTGTGGTTTTTATAATACTTATTGATACCAGATTGTTTTAACAAGTTGTAAATTATGCTGGGATTTGTTGATGAAAGGTGGTACAGTGGTACCTTGGTTTACGAACTGTTCCGGAAGTCCATGTTTAAACCGAAACCATTCTTAAACTGAGGCGCGCTTTCCCTAATGAGGCCTCCTGCCACCAGTGCCCTTCTACCATTCAGCTTCCGTTCACAGACTAAGGTAAAGTTCGCAAACTGGAACATTACTTCCGGTTTTGTGGAGTTCGTAAACCGAATCGTTCACAAACAGGACTTCTTAAATGGAGGTCCCACATCTTTTAAATCAATAAACAATAATGTGAACTGTACCTCTGTAGGATTTGATTTTGGGACAGGAATGGCAGAACCATAACTGGGAATATTAGTACCAGAACCGATCATTCACTAGGTTAAAGCAAGTTATATACTATATCTTAAAAAAGAAATGCAATATAGGATAATGAAATGCAATGTACTATATAATATCTAGCTGCTGTACAGCAATGGAAATAATTGACTTTGGTAATATTTACAGATTATTACTTTTGATTATGTAATAAGACAAAAGTCATAGTGGCTGGCCAAATTGACACCGATTCATACTCACCTTGATGATGTTGGACACATTCCTTCGCAGCGAGTCAAAGTGACATTTGCAACACAACCCTTGTAAACCACTTGATCTTCATATTCAACAGATTCACACTTCCCTGAAAGACATGAAATAAAACAGTTAATATACAAGCAGCACTGTAAATGTGGTGAATCATCTTATGGCAATATAGATGATTGGTATTTTTTGTCATCTGGAAACTGCTGATATTGAATCCAGTGAAAAGGGATAATACATTTCTTTATCAGTTGTATCCCCTGTTCAGTCTCAGCTGAGTGCTATGGTTCTTTTAGAGTCTGTACTACTTTAGGTTTTCATGCTTATGGGAGCAGGTATATGGCCTTCCTTAATGCTGTTTGTAAATCCATGTATGGTGACAATTTTGTGAAATCAGTTATTTTAACCATTATAAATGAATTAATTCGATTTTTATTGTTAAAGAACATTTAAAACATTTTGACATATGTGAAAGGGTAGCTCGCAAGTCGAAGAACTTATCTGTACTTCAACCCATGTCTAAGCATACTTTTCTTGGAACAAGGTGCCAATGGTTTCAATGGGCTTATTCCCATTGAAACGTATGCAGGTGACTATAGCCTTAGGAAGGCAACCACTTTCACTTAGACCATTTATTTAGGTAGGTAGCTGTGTTGGTCTGACGCAGTCGAAATGTATTAAAAATTTTAAAAATTCTCCAGTAGCACCTTAGAGACCAACTAAGTTTGTTCTTGGTATAAGCTTTTGTGTGCATGCACGAAATCTGAAGAAGTGTGCATGCACACGAAAGCTTATAGCAAGAACAAACTTAGTTGGTCTCTAAGGTGCTACTGGAGATTTTTTTTTATACATTTTGACCATTTATTTAGTTTAAGTAACCTATGATTTGAAGTTTCGGTGGTAGTTGTTATTTTAGGGGTGCTGCCTGCAACTGAAAAAATAAAAGCAAAATATCTGAACACAAACACATGCATAAACAAAATAATATGGGTAAAATCCTGAGTCCATTTAAAGAAAATAAGTTGTTCATTCTGCGAATTCAGGATTGCATCCAAAGTCACCAACCATCAAATATCTTGAGACCAAAGTTTTCCTTCTTTTAATATATGAGTTTGAAAATCAAGTGATCTGGCTGTTGGATGGGGACAGAGCCGTTCAAATGCTTTCCCCCACAAGGATCTTTAGGCTGCAGTTCTACACAGATACAGGGGAATAAGGCCCATTTAATTTATATCTCTGTGTTGATTCATATAAGATGACAGTTCTAGTGTACATAATGGAGAACAAATATTGCTTTGCACTTTCCTGTTCCAGGAACATATTGTGTTAGATTGTGCCCTCTAAAAAGATGTAGAACTAAACAGGCAGCTACCTAGGTATTTGTAAAAATTAACAAAAAAGGGAACAAACTGGATCAAAAGGAAAAATAAAATAGAAATGAACTAAAAAGAAAGTATAGCATTAATCCTAAAAGAAGAAACTAGAAACATTGTTGAATGAAGAGTACCACAGAATACTGTGAAAAGTGTGACCTGTGAAAAGATATTTATCCTGTATGATACTAAAAGTTTAAAAAATGGGGTGGATCTGCACAGATGGTAAAGAAGCGGAGGGAATCTAGAACAAAATTCCAAAATGATGATGCAGTGACTAAAGTCAACGTAAATGTTCGAGAAATACAAAAACCACATTTCAACCAAAAAACATTTCCTCGAAATAGAAGCTCACCAGGAGATACAGTTGAGGTATATGATGTGGAGGTTGTCTTCAAAGACTGAGTACTACTACTCAAAGTACTAGTTCGGGTAGTTACTGGAATACTAATGATATTAGTACTGGATGACAATGGAGTACTGCTTGTGACCGGAATAATGGGAGTAGTAGAAATAGTAGATGTAAATGGAATTGAAGTAGAGGATGTTTGTATGGGAGAATGTGTTGTCATGCTTGAGGCCGTAGAAATCAAACTAGTTGGAGAGGTTTTTGGTGTGTTAGTTGCGGAGGTTTGTGTTGATACAGTGGTTCTGGATGTGGTGGAAGGAGACGTGGTTGGCGTGGTTTTCGGCATGCTGCTTGGCGGTCTGGTTGTCGAAGGTGTGGTGACTGCAAAGGAGAAAGAAAGCAAGTGAAAGGGGGGCGACCACACGTGGGAACGGGGGAAGGAGATGACTGAGCCAGACGAGTCTCGCCCTTTTTGGAGGGCAGGCTTACGTGGGACAAGGAGGTGGCAATCCCTCTGCCCCTTTGGCAAGAGAGGTAAGCTGCTGCTGCTGCAGAGCGACCAAGGAGACTTACCCGTGGTAACTGGGACGGTGGTGGTTGCAGGAGTTGTGGTGGCCGGAGTGCTGGGCGTTTCTGTGCTGGTAGGGGGAGCAGTCGTGAGAGTTGTGGCAGTGGGTACTGGAGTGCTGGTGGAAGTGGAGGTAACGGTTGTGGGCGAGGTGGTGGTGGTTGTGGTGGACGGCGTCGGAGGAGACGGTGTGGAGGGGGGCACGGGTGCTGTTGTGGTTGTCGGGGTTGGTGTGCTAGTCGCAGTGGATTCTGTGGTGGTGGAGGGGGTTGTGGTGGTTAGGATTTTGGGGTGATGCGTAGAGGTGGATGGTGTGGAGGCTGTTGCAGTGGTCTTTGGCGTGTTGGTGGTTGCCGTCTGAGTTGATGCAGTGGTTCTGGATGTGGTGGAGGGAGAGGTGGTTGGCGTGGTTTTCGGCGTGCTGCTTGGCGGTCTGGTTGTCGAAGGTGTGGTGACTGCAAAGGAGAAAGAAAGCAAGTGAAAGGGGGGCGACCACACGTGGGAACGGGGGAAGGAGAGAAGGAGAGAAGCAGAGCTCCTTCGGCAGGCTCAGCGCCCTTACCTGTAGGCACCGGTGGTGGAACAGAAGTGGTGGTTTTTGGTGTTTCTGGAACACAAAAGAGCAAAGTCACATAGGTGGCGGTGGGAGAGGGAAAAGGCGGGCTCCCGTCACGGCTGGGATTTTGGGTTGCCCAGGGCGCCACACGAGGACATGAGGAACAGGTTCCCGGATGACTGAGCCAGACGAGTCTCGCCCTTTTTGGAGGGCTGGCTTACGTGGGACCTGGAGGTGGCAATCCCTCTGCCCCTTTGGCAAGAGAGGGCTCCTGAAAGACTTGTAAGCTGCTGCTGCTGCAGAGCGACCAAGGAGACTTACCCGTGGTAACTGGGACGGTGGTGGTTGCAGGAGTTGTGGTGGCCGGAGTGCTGGGCGTTTCTGTGCTGGTAGGGGGAGCAGTCGTGAGAGTTGTGGCAGTGGGTACTGGAGTGCTGGTGGAAGTGGAGGTAACGGTTGTGGGCGAGGTGGTGGTGGTTGTGGTGGACGGCGTCGGAGGAGACGGTGTGGAGGGGGGCACGGGTGCTGTTGTGGTTGTCGGGGTTGGTGTGCTAGTCGCAGTGGATTCTGTGGTGGTGGAGGGGGTTGTGGTGGTTAGGATTTTGGGGTGATGCGTAGAGGTGGATGGTGTGGAGGCTGTTGCAGTGGTCTTTGGCGTGTTGGTGGTTGCCGTCTGAGTTGATGCAGTGGTTCTGGATGTGGTGGAGGGAGAGGTGGTTGGCGTGGTTTTCGGCGTGCTGCTTGGCGGTCTGGTTGTCGAAGGTGTGGTGACTGCAAAGGAGAAAGAAAGCAAGTGAAAGGGGGGCGACCACACGTGGGAACGGGGGAAGGAGAGAAGGAGAGAAGCAGAGCTCCTTCGGCAGGCTCAGCGCCCTTACCTGTAGGCACCGGTGGTGGAACAGAAGTGGTGGTTTTTGGTGTTTCTGGAACACAAAAGAGCAAAGTCACATAGGTGGCGGTGGGAGAGGGAAAAGGCGGGCTCCCGTCACGGCTGGGATTTTGGGTTGCCCAGGGCGCCACACGAGGACATGAGGAACAGGTTCCCGGATGACTGAGCCAGACGAGTCTCGCCCTTTTTGGAGGGCTGGCTTACGTGGGACCTGGAGGTGGCAATCCCTCTGCCCCTTTGGCAAGAGAGGGCTCCTGAAAGACTTGTAAGCTGCTGCTGCTGCAGAGCGACCAAGGAGACTTACCCGTGGTAACTGGGACGGTGGTGGTTGCAGGAGTTGTGGTGGCCGGAGTGCTGGGCGTTTCTGTGCTGGTAGGGGGAGCAGTCGTGAGAGTTGTGGCAGTGGGTACTGGAGTGCTGGTGGAAGTGGAGGTAACGGTTGTGGGCGAGGTGGTGGTGGTTGTGGTGGACGGCGTCGGAGGTGACGGTGTGGAGGGGGGCACGGGTGCTGTTGTGGTTGTCGGGGTTGGTGTGCTAGTCGCAGTGGATTCTGTGGTGGTGGAGGGGGTTGTGGTGGTTAGGATTTTGGGGTGATGCGTAGAGGTGGATGGTGTGGAGGCTGTTGCAGTGGTCTTTGGCGTGTTGGTGGTTGCCGTCTGAGTTGATGCAGTGGTTCTGGATGTGGTGGAGGGAGAGGTGGTTGGCGTGGTTTTCGGCGTGCTGCTTGGCGGTCTGGTTGTCGAAGGTGTGGTGACTGCAAAGGAGAAAGAAAGCAAGTGAAAGGGGGGCGACCACACGTGGGAACGGGGGAAGGAGAGAAGGAGAGAAGCAGAGCTCCTTCGGCAGGCTCAGCGCCCTTACCTGTAGGCACCGGTGGTGGAACAGAAGTGGTGGTTTTTGGTGTTTCTGGAACACAAAAGAGCAAAGTCACATAGGTGGCGGTGGGAGAGGGAAAAGGCGGGCTCCCGTCACGGCTGGGATTTTGGGTTGCCCAGGGCGCCACACGAGGACATGAGGAACAGGTTCCCGGATGACTGAGCCAGACGAGTCTCGCCCTTTTTGGAGGGCTGGCTTACGTGGGACCTGGAGGTGGCAATCCCTCTGCCCCTTTGGCAAGAGAGGGCTCCTGAAAGACTTGTAAGCTGCTGCTGCTGCAGAGCGACCAAGGAGACTTACCCGTGGTAACTGGGACGGTGGTGGTTGCAGGAGTTGTGGTGGCCGGAGTGCTGGGCGTTTCTGTGCTGGTAGGGGGAGCAGTCGTGAGAGTTGTGGCAGTGGGTACTGGAGTGCTGGTGGAAGTGGAGGTAACGGTTGTGGGCGAGGTGGTGGTGGTTGTGGTGGACGGCGTCGGAGGAGACGGTGTGGAGGGGGGCACGGGTGCTGTTGTGGTTGTCGGGGTTGGTGTGCTAGTCGCAGTGGATTCTGTGGTGGTGGAGGGGGTTGTGGTGGTTAGGATTTTGGGGTGATGCGTAGAGGTGGATGGTGTGGAGGCTGTTGCAGTGGTCTTTGGCGTGTTGGTGGTTGCCGTCTGAGTTGATGCAGTGGTTCTGGATGTGGTGGAGGGAGAGGTGGTTGGCGTGGTTTTCGGCGTGCTGCTTGGCGGTCTGGTTGTCGAAGGTGTGGTGACTGCAAAGGAGAAAGAAAGCAAGTGAAAGGGGGGCGACCACACGTGGGAACGGGGGAAGGAGAGAAGGAGAGAAGCAGAGCTCCTTCGGCAGGCTCAGCGCCCTTACCTGTAGGCACCGGTGGTGGAACAGAAGTGGTGGTTTTTGGTGTTTCTGGAACACAAAAGAGCAAAGTCACATAGGTGGCGGTGGGAGAGGGAAAAGGCGGGCTCCCGTCACGGCTGGGATTTTGGGTTGCCCAGGGCGCCACACGAGGACATGAGGAACAGGTTCCCGGATGACTGAGCCAGACGAGTCTCGCCCTTTTTGGAGGGCTGGCTTACGTGGGACCTGGAGGTGGCAATCCCTCTGCCCCTTTGGCAAGAGAGGGCTCCTGAAAGACTTGTAAGCTGCTGCTGCTGCAGAGCGACCAAGGAGACTTACCCGTGGTAACTGGGACGGTGGTGGTTGCAGGAGTTGTGGTGGCCGGAGTGCTGGGCGTTTCTGTGCTGGTAGGGGGAGCAGTCGTGAGAGTTGTGGCAGTGGGTACTGGAGTGCTGGTGGAAGTGGAGGTAACGGTTGTGGGCGAGGTGGTGGTGGTTGTGGTGGACGGCGTCGGAGGTGACGGTGTGGAGGGGGGCACGGGTGCTGTTGTGGTTGTCGGGGTTGGTGTGCTAGTCGCAGTGGATTCTGTGGTGGTGGAGGGGGTTGTGGTGGTTAGGATTTTGGGGTGATGCGTAGAGGTGGATGGTGTGGAGGCTGTTGCAGTGGTCTTTGGCGTGTTGGTGGTTGCCGTCTGAGTTGATGCAGTGGTTCTGGATGTGGTGGAGGGAGAGGTGGTTGGCGTGGTTTTCGGCGTGCTGCTTGGCGGTCTCGTTGTCGAAGGTGTGGTGACTGCAAAGGAGAAAAGAAAGCAAGTGAAAGGGGGGCGACCACACGTGGGAACGGGGGAAGGAGAGAAGGAGAGAAGCAGAGCTCCTTCGGCAGGCTCAGCGCCCTTACCTGTAGGCACCAGTGGTGGAACAGAAGTGGTGGTTTTTGGTGTTTCTGGAACACAAAAGAGCAAAGTCACATAGGTGGCGGTGGGAGAGGGAAAAGGCGGGCTCCCGTCACGGCTGGGATTTTGGGTTGCCCAGGGCGCCACACGAGGACATGAGGAACAGGTTCCCGGATGACTGAGCCAGACGAGTCTCGCCCTTTTTGGAGGGCTGGCTTACGTGGGACCTGGAGGTGGCAATCCCTCTGCCCCTTTGGCAAGAGAGGGCTCCTGAGAGACTTGTAAGCTGCTGCTGCTGCAGAGCGACCAAGGAGACTTACCCGTGGTAACTGGGACGGTGGTGGTTGCAGGAGTTGTGGTGGCCGGAGTGCTGGGCGTTTCTGTGCTGGTAGGGGGAGCAGTCGTGAGAGTTGTGGCAGTGGGTACTGGAGTGCTGGTGGAAGTGGAGGTAACGGTTGTGGGCGAGGTGGTGGTGGTTGTGGTGGACGGCGTCGGAGGAGACGGTGTGGAGGGGGGCACGGGTGCTGTTGTGGTTGTCGGGGTTGGTGTGCTAGTCGCAGTGGATTCTGTGGTGGTGGAGGGGGTTGTGGTGGTTAGGATTTTGGGGTGATGCGTAGAGGTGGGTGGTGTGGAGGCTGTTGCAGTGGTCTTTGGCGTGTTGGTGGTTGCCGTCTGAGTTGATGCAGTGGTTCTGGATGTGGTGGAGGGAGAGGTGGTTGGCGTGGTTTTCGGCGTGCTGCTTGGCGGTCTGGTTGTCGAAGGTGTGGTGACTGCAAAGGAGAAAGAAAGCAAGTGAAAGGGGGGCGACCACACGTGGGAACGGGGGAAGGAGAGAAGGAGAGAAGCAGAGCTCCTTCGGCAGGCTCAGCGCCCTTACCTGTAGGCACCGGTGGTGGAACAGAAGTGGTGGTTTTTGGTGTTTCTGGAACACAAAAGAGCAAAGTCACATAGGTGGCGGTGGGAGAGGGAAAAGGCGGGCTCCCGTCACGGCTGGGATTTTGGGTTGCCCAGGGCGCCACACGAGGACATGAGGAACAGGTTCCCGGATGACTGAGCCAGACGAGTCTCGCCCTTTTTGGAGGGCTGGCTTACGTGGGACCTGGAGGTGGCAATCCCTCTGCCCCTTTGGCAAGAGAGGGCTCCTGAAAGACTTGTAAGCTGCTGCTGCTGCAGAGCGACCAAGGAGACTTACCCGTGGTAACTGGGACGGTGGTGGTTGCAGGAGTTGTGGTGGCCGGAGTGCTGGGCGTTTCTGTGCTGGTAGGGGGAGCAGTCGTGAGAGTTGTGGCAGTGGGTACTGGAGTGCTGGTGGAAGTGGAGGTAACGGTTGTGGGCGAGGTGGTGGTGGTTGTGGTGGACGGCGTCGGAGGAGACGGTGTGGAGGGGGGCACGGGTGCTGTTGTGGTTGTCGGGGTTGGTGTGCTAGTCGCAGTGGATTCTGTGGTGGTGGAGGGGGTTGTGGTGGTTAGGATTTTGGGGTGATGCGTAGAGGTGGATGGTGTGGAGGCTGTTGCAGTGGTCTTTGGCGTGTTGGTGGTTGCCGTCTGAGTTGATGCAGTGGTTCTGGATGTGGTGGAGGGAGAGGTGGTTGGCGTGGTTTTCGGCGTGCTGCTTGGCGGTCTGGTTGTCGAAGGTGTGGTGACTGCAAAGGAGAAAGAAAGCAAGTGAAAGGGGGGCGACCACACGTGGGAACGGGGGAAGGAGAGAAGGAGAGAAGCAGAGCTCCTTCGGCAGGCTCAGCGCCCTTACCTGTAGGCACCGGTGGTGGAACAGAAGTGGTGGTTTTTGGTGTTTCTGGAACACAAAAGAGCAAAGTCACATAGGTGGCGGTGGGAGAGGGAAAAGGCGGGCTCCCGTCACGGCTGGGATTTTGGGTTGCCCAGGGCGCCACACGAGGACATGAGGAACAGGTTCCCGGATGACTGAGCCAGACGAGTCTCGCCCTTTTTGGAGGGCTGGCTTACGTGGGACCTGGAGGTGGCAATCCCTCTGCCCCTTTGGCAAGAGAGGGCTCCTGAAAGACTTGTAAGCTGCTGCTGCTGCAGAGCGACCAAGGAGACTTACCCGTGGTAACTGGGACGGTGGTGGTTGCAGGAGTTGTGGTGGCCGGAGTGCTGGGCGTTTCTGTGCTGGTAGGGGGAGCAGTCGTGAGAGTTGTGGCAGTGGGTACTGGAGTGCTGGTGGAAGTGGAGGTAACGGTTGTGGGCGAGGTGGTGGTGGTTGTGGTGGACGGCGTCGGAGGAGACGGTGTGGAGGGGGGCACGGGTGCTGTTGTGGTTGTCGGGGTTGGTGTGCTAGTCGCAGTGGATTCTGTGGTGGTGGAGGGGGTTGTGGTGGTTAGGATTTTGGGGTGATGCGTAGAGGTGGATGGTGTGGAGGCTGTTGCAGTGGTCTTTGGCGTGTTGGTGGTTGCCGTCTGAGTTGATGCAGTGGTTCTGGATGTGGTGGAGGGAGAGGTGGTTGGCGTGGTTTTCGGCGTGCTGCTTGGCGGTCTGGTTGTCGAAGGTGTGGTGACTGCAAAGGAGAAAGAAAGCAAGTGAAAGGGGGGCGACCACACGTGGGAACGGGGGAAGGAGAGAAGGAGAGAAGCAGAGCTCCTTCGGCAGGCTCAGCGCCCTTACCTGTAGGCACCGGTGGTGGAACAGAAGTGGTGGTTTTTGGTGTTTCTGGAACACAAAAGAGCAAAGTCACATAGGTGGCGGTGGGAGAGGGAAAAGGCGGGCTCCCGTCACGGCTGGGATTTTGGGTTGCCCAGGGCGCCACACGAGGACATGAGGAACAGGTTCCCGGATGACTGAGCCAGACGAGTCTCGCCCTTTTTGGAGGGCTGGCTTACGTGGGACCTGGAGGTGGCAATCCCTCTGCCCCTTTGGCAAGAGAGGGCTCCTGAAAGACTTGTAAGCTGCTGCTGCTGCAGAGCGACCAAGGAGACTTACCCGTGGTAACTGGGACGGTGGTGGTTGCAGGAGTTGTGGTGGCCGGAGTGCTGGGCGTTTCTGTGCTGGTAGGGGGAGCAGTCGTGAGAGTTGTGGCAGTGGGTACTGGAGTGCTGGTGGAAGTGGAGGTAACGGTTGTGGGCGAGGTGGTGGTGGTTGTGGTGGACGGCGTCGGAGGAGACGGTGTGGAGGGGGGCACGGGTGCTGTTGTGGTTGTCGGGGTTGGTGTGCTAGTCGCAGTGGATTCTGTGGTGGTGGAGGGGGTTGTGGTGGTTAGGATTTTGGGGTGATGCGTAGAGGTGGATGGTGTGGAGGCTGTTGCAGTGGTCTTTGGCGTGTTGGTGGTTGCCGTCTGAGTTGATGCAGTGGTTCTGGATGTGGTGGAGGGAGAGGTGGTTGGCGTGGTTTTCGGCGTGCTGCTTGGCGGTCTGGTTGTCGAAGGTGTGGTGACTGCAAAGGAGAAAGAAAGCAAGTGAAAGGGGGGCGACCACACGTGGGAACGGGGGAAGGAGAGAAGGAGAGAAGCAGAGCTCCTTCGGCAGGCTCAGCGCCCTTACCTGTAGGCACCGGTGGTGGAACAGAAGTGGTGGTTTTGGTGTTTCTGGAACACAAAAGAGCAAAGTCACATAGGTGGCGGTGGGAGAGGGAAAAGGCGGGCTCCCGTCACGGCTGGGATTTT
>NW_028293420.1:0-23339 GCF_964106645.2 Podarcis pityusensis
CTAAGCCCCGGGGTCTCAATTTCATCAAAAATCTGACTTTCGGCAATTCACTCCAAAATGGTGCCAATCCGTTGCAAATGCTCCCCTGAGAGGTATGGCGGTTGAAACAGAAGGCATTTTATCACAGGACAAGAAATCAGCCCTCAACAACTTAACTGGCAGAAAAAGATTTTTTTGAAAAAATCCCTAAGCCCCAAGGTCAAAATTTCAGCAAAAATCTGACTTTCGGCAATTCACTCAAAAATGGTGCCAAAGCGTTGCAAATGCTCCCCTGAGAGGTTTGGCGGTTGAAACAGAAGGCTTTTTATCACAGGACAAGAAATCAGCCCTCGACAACTTAACCGGCAGAAAAAGATTTTTTTGAAAAAATGCGTAAGCCCCGGGGTCACAATTTCAGCAAAAATCTGACTTTCTGCAATTCACTCAAAAATGGTCCCAAACGGTTGCAAATGCTCCCATGAGAGGTTTGGCAGTCGAAACAGAAGGCTTTTTATCACAGGAAAAGAAATCAGCCCTCGACAACTTAACCGGCAGAAAAAGATTTTTTTGAAAAAATCCCTTAGCCCCGGGGTCACAATTTCAGCAAAAATCTGACTTTCGGCAATTCAGTCAAAAATGGTGCCAAACCGTTGCAAATGCTGCCCTGAGAGGTTTGGCGGTCGAAACAGAAGGCTTTTTATCACAGGACAAGAAATCAGCCCTTGACAAATTAACCGGCAGAAAAAGATTTTTTTGAAAAAATCCCTAAGCCCCGGGGTCACAATTTCATCTAAAATCTGACTTTCGGCAATTCACTCAAAAATGGTGCCAAACGATTGCAAATGCTCCCCTGAGAGGTTTGTCGGTTGAAACAGAAGGCTTTTTATCACAGGACAAGAAATCAGCCCTCGACAACTTAACCGGCAGAAAAAGATTTTTTTGAAAAAATCCGTAAGCCCCGGGGTCACAATTTCAGCAAAAATCTGACTTTCTGCAATTCACTCAAAAATGGTCCCAAACGGTTGCAAATGCTCCCATGAGAGGTTTGGCAGTCGAAACAGAAGGCTTTTTATCACAGGAAAAGAAATCAGCCCTCGACAACTTAACCGGCAGAAAAAGATTTTTTTGAAAAAATCCCTTAGCCCCGGGGTCACAATTTCAGCAAAAATCTGACTTTCGGCAATTCAGTCAAAAATGGTGCCAAACCGTTGCAAATGCTGCCCTGAGAGGTTTGGCGGTCGAAACAGAAGGCTTTTTATCACAGGACAAGAAATCAGCCCTTGACAAATTAACCGGCAGAAAAAGATTTTTTTGAAAAAATCCCTAAGCCCCGGGGTCACAATTTCATCTAAAATCTGACTTTCGGCAATTCACTCAAAAATGGTGCCAAACGATTGCAAATGCTCCCCTGAGAGGTTTGTCGGTTGAAACAGAAGGCTTTTTATCACAGGACAAGAAATCAGCCCTCGACAACTTAACCGGCAGAAAAAGATTTTTTTGAAAAAATCCCTAAGCCCCGGGGTCACACTGTCATAAAAAATCTGACTTTCGGCAATTAAATGCAAAATGTTGCCAAACGTTTGCAAATGCTGCCCTGAGAGGTTTGGCGGTCGAAACAGAAGGCTTTTTATCACAGGAAAACAAATCAGCCCTCGACAACTTAACCGGCAGAAAAAGATTTTTTTGAAAAAAAATCCCTAAGCCCCATGGTCACAATTTCTTAAAAAATCTGACTTTCGGCAATTCACTCCAAAATGGTGCCAAACCGTTGCAAATGCTCCCCTGAGAGGTTTCACGGTCGAAACAGAAGGATTTTTATCAAAGGCCAAAAAATCAGCCCTCGACAACTTATCCGGCAGAAAAAGATTTTTTTAAAAAAATCCCTAAGGCCCGGGGTCACAATTTCATCAAAAATCTGACTTTCGGCAATTCACTCCAAAATGGTGCCAAACGGTTACAAATGGTCTCCTGAGAGGTTTGGAGGTCGAAGCAGAAGGTTTTTTATCACAGGAAAGTAAATCAGCCCTTGACAACTTAACCGGCAGAAAAACATTTTTTTGAAAAAATCCCTAAGCCCCGGGGTCACAATTTCAGCAAAAATCTGACTTTCGGCAATTCACTCCAAAATGGCTCCAAACGGTTGCAAATGCTCCCCTGAGAGGTTTGGCGGTCGAAACAGAAGGCTTTTTATCAAAGGACAAGAAATCTGCCCTCGACAACTTAACTGGCAGAAAAAGGTTTTTTTGAAAAAATCCCTAAGCCCCGGGGGTCACAATTTCATCAAAAATCTGACTTTCGGCAATTAAATGCAAAATGTTGCAAAACGTTTGCAAATGCTCCCCTGAGAGGTTTGGCGGTCGAAACAGAAGGATTTTTATCAAAGTTCAAGAAATCTGCCCTCGACAACTTAACTAGCAGAAAAAGGTTTTTTTGAAAAAATCCCTAAGCCCCGGGGTCACAATTTCATAAAAAATCTGACTTTCGGCAATTCACTCAAAAATGGGGCCAAACGGTTGCAAATGCTCCCATGAGAGGTTTGGCAGTCGAAACAGAAGGCTTTTTATCACAGGACAAGAAATCAGGCCTCGACAAATTAACCGGCAGAAAAAGATTTTTTTGAAAAAATCCCTAAGCCCCGGGGTCACAATTTCATCTAAAATCTGACTTTCGGCAATTCATTCAAAAATGCTGCCAAACCATTGCAAATGCTCCCCTGAGAGGTTTGGCGGTTGAAACAGAAGGCTTTTTATCACAGGACAAGAAATCAGGCCTCGACAACTTAACCGGCAGAAAAAGATTTTTTTGAAAAAATCCCTAAGCCCCGGGGTCATAATTTCAGCAAAAATCTGACTTTCGGCAATTCACTCCAAAATGGTGCCAAACGGTTGCAAATGCTCCCCTGAGAGGTTTGGCGGTCGAAACAGAAGGCTTTTTATCACAGGAAAGGAAATCAGCCCTTGACAACTTAACCGGCAGAAAAACATTTTTTTGAAAAAATCCCTAAGCCCCGGGGTCACAATTTCAGCAAAAATCTGACTTTCGGCAATTCACTCAAAAATGGTGCCAAACGGTTGCAAATGCTCCCATGAGAGGTTTGGCAGTCGAAACAGAAGGCTTTTTATCACAGGAAAAGAAATCAGGCCTCGACAACTTAACCGGCAGAAAAAGATTTTTTTGAAAAAATCCCTAAGCCCCGGGGTCACAATTTCAGCAAAAATCTGACTTTCGGCAATTCACTCCAAAATGGTGCCAAACGGTTGCAAATGCTCCCCTGAGAGGTTTGGCGGTCGAAACAGAAGGCTTTTTATCACAGGAAAGGAAATCAGCCCTTGACAACTTAACCGGCAGAAAAACATTTTTTTGAAAAAATCCCTAAGCCCCGGGGTCACAATTTCAGCAAAAATCTGACTTTCGGCAATTCACTCAAAAATGGTGCCAAACGGTTGCAAATGCTCCCATGAGAGGTTTGGCAGTCGAAACAGAAGGCTTTTTATCACAGGAAAAGAAATCAGCCCTCGACAACTTAACCGGCAGAAAACGATTTTTTTGAAAAAAATCCCTAAGCCCCATGGTCACAATTTCATAAAAAATCTGACTTTCGGGAATTCACTCAAAAATGGTGCCAAACGGTTGCAAATGCTCCCATGAGAGGTTTCGCGGTCGAAACAGAAGGATTTTTATCACAGGACAAAAAATCAGCCCTCGACAACTTAACCGGCAGAAAAAGATTTTTTGAAAAAATCCCTAAGCCCCGGGGTCACAATTTCATCAAAAATCTGACTTTCGGCAATTCACTCCAAAATGGTGCCAAACGGTTGCAAATGCTCCCCTGAGAGGTATGGCGGTTGAAACAGAAGGCTTTTTATCACAGGACAAGAAATCATCCCTCGACAACTTAACCGGTAGAAAAAGATTTTTTGAAAAAATCCCTAAGCCCCGGGGTTACACTGTGATAAAAAATCTGACTTTCGGCAATTAAATGCAAAGTGGTGCCAAACGGTTGCAAATGCTCCCCTGAGAGGTTTGGCGGTCGAAACAGAAGGCTTTTTATGACAGGAAAGGAAATCAGCCCTCGACAACTTAACCGGCAGAAAAACATTTTTTTGAAAAAATCCCTAAGCCCCGGGGTCACAATATCATAAAAAATCTGACTTTCGGGAATTCACTCCAAAATGGTGCCAAACCGTTGCAAATGCTCCCATGAGAGGTTTGGCGGTCGAAACAGAAGGCTTTTTATCACAGGACAAGAAATCAGCCCTCGACAACTTAACCGGCAGAAAAAGATTTTTTTGAAAAAATCCCTAAGCCCCGGGGTCACACTGTCATAAAAAAATCTGACTTTCGGCAATTAAACGCAAAATGGTGCCAAACGGTTGCAAATGCTCCGATGAGAGGTTAGGCAGTCGAAACAGAAGGCTTTTTATCACATTAAAAGAAATCAGCCCTCGACAACTTAACCGGCAGAAAAAGATTTTTTTCAAAAAAATCCCTAAGCCCCATGGTCACAATTTCATAAAAAATCTGACTTTCGGGAATTCACTCAAAAATGGTGCCAAACGGTTGCAAATGCTCCCATGAGAGGTTTTGCGGTCGAAACAGAAGGATTTTTATCACAGGACAAAAAATCAGCCCTCGACAAGTTAACCAGCAGAAAAAGATTTTTTTGAAAAAATCCCTAAGCCCCGGGGGTCACACTGTCATAAAAAATCTGACTTTCGGCAATTAAATGCAAAATGTTGCCAAACGTTTGCAAATGCTCCCCTGAGAGGTTTGGCGGTCGAAACAGAAGGCTTTTTATCACAGGAAAACAAATCAGCCCTCGACAACTTAACCGGCAGAAAAAGATTTTTTTGAAAAAAAAACCCTAAGCCCCATGGTCACAATTTCATAAAAAATCTGACTTTCGGGAATTCAATAAAAAATGGTGCCAAACGGTTGCAAATGCTCCCATGAGAGGTTTCGCGGTCGAAATAGAAGGATTTTTATCAAAGGCCAAAAAATCAGCCCTCGACAACTTAACCGGCAGAAAAAGATTTTTTTGAAAAAATCCGTAAGCCCCGGGGTCAAAATTTCAGCAAAAATCTGACTTTCTGCAATTCACTCAAAAATGGTCCCAAACGGTTGCAAATGCTCCCATGAGAGGTTTCGCAGTCGAAACAGAAGGCTTTTTATCACAGGAAAAGAAATCAGCCCTCGACAACTTAACCGGCAGAAAAAGATTTTTTGAAAAAATCCCTAAGCCCCGGGGTCACAATTTCATCAAAAATCTGACTTTCGGCAATTCACTCCAAAATGGTGCCAAACGGTTGCAAATGCTCCCCTGAGAGGTATGGCGGTTGAAACAGAAGGCTTTTTATCACAGGACAAGAAATCATCCCTCGACAACTTAACCGGTAGAAAAAGATTTTTTGAAAAAATCCCTAAGCCCCGGGGTTACACTGTGATAAAAAATCTGACTTTCGGCAATTAAATGCAAAGTGGTGCCAAACGGTTGCAAATGCTCCCCTGAGAGGTTTGGCGGTCGAAACAGAAGGCTTTTTATGACAGGAAAGGAAATCAGCCCTCGACAACTTAACCGGCAGAAAAACATTTTTTTGAAAAAATCCCTAAGCCCCGGGGTCACAATATCATAAAAAATCTGACTTTCGGGAATTCACTCCAAAATGGTGCCAAACCGTTGCAAATGCTCCCATGAGAGGTTTGGCGGTCGAAACAGAAGGCTTTTTATCACAGGACAAGAAATCAGCCCTCGACAACTTAACCGGCAGAAAAAGATTTTTTTGAAAAAATCCCTAAGCCCCGGGGTCACACTGTCATAAAAAAATCTGACTTTCGGCAATTAAACGCAAAATGGTGCCAAACGGTTGCAAATGCTCCGATGAGAGGTTAGGCAGTCGAAACAGAAGGCTTTTTATCACATTAAAAGAAATCAGCCCTCGACAACTTAACCGGCAGAAAAAGATTTTTTTCAAAAAAATCCCTAAGCCCCATGGTCACAATTTCATAAAAAATCTGACTTTCGGGAATTCACTCAAAAATGGTGCCAAACGGTTGCAAATGCTCCCATGAGAGGTTTTGCGGTCGAAACAGAAGGATTTTTATCACAGGACAAAAAATCAGCCCTCGACAAGTTAACCAGCAGAAAAAGATTTTTTTGAAAAAATCCCTAAGCCCCGGGGGTCACACTGTCATAAAAAATCTGACTTTCGGCAATTAAATGCAAAATGTTGCCAAACGTTTGCAAATGCTCCCCTGAGAGGTTTGGCGGTCGAAACAGAAGGCTTTTTATCACAGGAAAACAAATCAGCCCTCGACAACTTAACCGGCAGAAAAAGATTTTTTTGAAAAAAAAACCCTAAGCCCCATGGTCACAATTTCATAAAAAATCTGACTTTCGGGAATTCAATAAAAAATGGTGCCAAACGGTTGCAAATGCTCCCATGAGAGGTTTCGCGGTCGAAATAGAAGGATTTTTATCAAAGGCCAAAAAATCAGCCCTCGACAACTTAACCGGCAGAAAAAGATTTTTTTGAAAAAATCCGTAAGCCCCAGGGTCAAAATTTCAGCAAAAATCTGACTTTCTGCAATTCACTCAAAAATGGTCCCAAACGGTTGCAAATGCTCCCATGAGAGGTTTCGCAGTCGAAACAGAAGGCTTTTTATCACAGGAAAAGAAATCAGCCCTCGACAACTTAACCGGCAGAAAAAGATTTTTTTGAAAAAATCCCTTAGCCCCGGGGTCACAATTTCAGCAAAAATCTGACTTTCGGCAATTAAGTCAAAAATGGTGCCAAACCGTTGCAAATGCTCCCCTGAGACGTTTGGCAGTCGAAACAGAAGGCTTTTTATCACAGGACAAGAAATCAACCCTTGACAAATTAACCGGCAGAAAAAGATTTTTTTGAAAAAATCCCTAAGCCCCGGGGTCACAATTTCATCTAAAATCTGACTTTCGGCAATTCACTCCAAAATGGTGCCAAACGGTTGCAAATGCTCCCCTGAGAGGTTTGGCGGTCGAAACAGAAGGCTTTTTATCACAGGAAAGTAAATCAGCCCTTGACAACTTAACCGGCAGAAAAACATTTTTTTGAAAAAATCCCTAAGCCCCGGGGGTCACAATTTCATCAAAAATCTGACTTTCGGCAATTCACTCCAAAATGGTGCCAAACCGTTGCAAATGCTCCCCTGAGAGGTTTGGTTGTTGAAACAGAAGGCTTTTTATCACAGGACAAGAAATCAGCCCTAAACAACTTAACCGGCAGAAAAAGATTTTTTTGAAAAAATCCCTAAGCCCCGGGGTCACACTGTCATAAAAAATCTGACTTTCGGCAATTAAATGCAAAATGTTGCCAAACGTTTGCAAATGCTCCCCTGAGAGGTTTGGCGGTCGAAACAGAAGGCTTTTTATCACAGGAAAACAAATCAGCCCTCGACAACTTAACCGGCAGAAAAAGATTTTTTTGAAAAAAAATCCCTTAGCCCCATGTTCACCATTTCATAAAAAATCTGACTTTCGGGAATTCAATAAAAAATGGTGCCAAACGGTTGCAAATGCTCCCATGAGAGGTTTCGCGGTCGAAACAGAAGGCTTTTTATCACAGGACAAGAAATCAGCCCTCAACAACTTAACCGGCAGAAAAAGATTTTTTTGAAAAAATCCCTAAACCCCGGGGTCACAATTTCAGCAAAAATCTGACTTTCGGCAATTCACTCCAAAATGGTGCCAAACGGTTGCACATGCTCCCCTGATAGGTTTGGCGGTCGAAACAGAAGGCTTTTTATCACAGGAAAGTAAATCAGCCCTTGACAACTTAACCGGCAGAAAAACATTTTTTTGAAAAAATCCCTAAGCCCCGGGGTCACAATTTCAGCAAATCTGACTTTCGGCAATTCACTCCAAAATGGCTCCAAACGGTTGCAAATGCTCCCCTGAGAGGTTTGGCGGTCGAAACAGAAGGATTTTTATCAAAGGACAAGAAATCTGCCCTCGACAACTTAACTGGGAGAAAAAGGTTTTTTTGAAAAAATCCCTAAGCCCCGGAGGTCAGAATTTCATCAAAAATCTGACTTTCGGCAATTAAATGCAAAATGTTGCAAAACGTTTGCAAATGCTCCCCTGAGAGGTTTGGCGGTCGAAACAGAAGGATTTTTATCAAAGGACAAGAAATCTGCCCTCGACAACTTGACTGGCAGAAAAAGGTTTTTTTGAAAAAATCCCTAAGCTCCGGGGGTCACACTGTCATAAAAAATCTGACTTTCGGCAATTAAATGCAAAATGTTGCAAAACGTTTGCAAATGCTCCCTTGAGAGGTTTGACGGTCGAAACAGAAGGCTTTTTATCACAGGAAAAGAAATCAGCCCTCGACAACTTAACCGGCAGAAAAAGATTTTTTTGAAAAAAATCCCTAAGCCCCATGGTCACAATTTCATAAAAAATCTGACTTTCGGGAATTCACTAAAAAATGGTGCCAAACGGTTGCAAATGCTCCCATCAGAGGTTTGGCAGTCGAAACAGAAGGCTTTTTATCACAGGAAAAGAAATCAGCCCTCGACAACTTAACCGGCAGAAAAAGATTTTTTTGAAAAAATCCCTTAGCCCCGGGGTCACAATTTCAGCATAAATCTGACTTTCGGCAATTCAGTCAAAAATGGTGCCAAACCGTTGCAAATGCTCCCCTGAGACGTTTGGCAGTCGAAACAGAAGGCTTTTTATTACAGGACAAGAAATCAGCCCTCGACAAATTAACCGGCAGAAAAAGATTTTTTTGAAAAAATCCCTAAGCCCCGGGGTCACAATTTCAGCAAAAATCTGACTTTCGGCAATTCACTCCAAAATGGTGCCAAACCGTTGCAAAAGCTCCCCTGAGAGGTTTGGTTGTTGAAACAGAAGGCTTTTTATCACAGGACAAGAAATCAGCCCTCGACAACTTAACCGGCAGAAAAAGATTTTTTTGAAAAAATCCCTAACCCCGGGGTCACAATTTCATAAAAAATCTGACTTTCGGCAATTCACTCAAAAATGGTGCCAAACCGTTGCAAATGCTCCCCTGAGAGGTTTGGCGGTCGAAACAGAAGGATTTTTATCACAGGAAAGTAAATCAGCCCTTGACAACTTAACCGGCAGAAAAAGATTTTTTTGAAAAAATCCCTAAGCCCCGGGGTCACAATTTCAGCAAAAATCTGACTTTCGGCAATTCACTCCAAAATGGCTCCAAACGGTTGCAAATGCTCCCCTGAGAGGTTTGGCGGTCGAAACAGAAGGATTTTTATCAAAGGACAAGAAATCTGCCCTCGACAACTTAACCGGCAGAATAAGTTTTTTTTGAAAAAATCCCTAAGCCCCGGGGGTCACAATTTCATCAAAAATCTGACTTTCGGCAATTAAATGCAAAATGTTGCAAAATGTTTGCAAATGCTCTCCTGAGAGGTTTGGCGGTCGAAACAGAAAGATTTTTATCAAAGGACAAGAAATCTGCCCTCGACAACTTAACTGGCAGAAAAAGGTTTTTTTGAAAAAATCCCTAAGCCCCGGGGGTCACACTGTCATAAAAAATCTGACTTTCGGCAATTAAATGCAAAATGTTGCAAAACGTTTGCAAATGCTCCCTTGAGAGGTTTGACGGTCGAAACAGAAGGCTTTTTATCACAGGAAAAGAAATCAGCCCTCGACAACTTAACCGGCAGAAAAAGATTTTTTTGAAAAAATCCATAAGCCCCGGGGTCACAATTTCATCAAAAATCTGACTTTCAGCAATTCACTCAAAAATGGGGCCAAACGGTTGCAAATGCTCCCATGAGAGGTTTGGCAGTCGAAATAGAAGGCTTTTTATCACAGGACAAGAAATCAGCCCTCGACAACTTAACCGGCAGAAAAAGATTTTTTTGAAAAAATCCCTTAGCCCCGGGGTCACAATTTCAGCAAAAATCTGACTTTCGGCAATTCAGTCAAACATGGTGCCAAACCGTTGCAAATGCTCCCCTGAGAGGTTTGGCGGTCGAAACAGAAGGCTTTTTATCACAGGACAAGAAATCAGGCCTCGACAAATTAACCGGCAGAAAAAGATTTGTTTGAAAAAATCCCTAAGCCCCGGGGTCACAATTTCATCTAAAATCTGACTTTCGCGAATTCACTCAAAAATGGTGCCAAACCATTGCAAATGCTCCCCTGAGAGGTTTGGCGGTCGAAACAGAAGGCTTTTTATCACAGGAAAGGAAATCAGCCCTTGACAACTTAACCGGCAGAAAAAGATTTTTTTGAAAAAATCCCTAAGCCCCGGGGGTCACAATTTCATCAAAAATCTAACTTTCGGCAATTCACGCCACATGGTGCCAAACGGTTGCAAATGCTCCCCTGAGAGGTTTGGTTGTTGAAACAGAAGGCTTTTTATCACAGGACAAGAAATCAGCCCTCGACAACTTAACCGGCAGAAAAAGATTTTTTTGAAAAAATCCCTAAGCCCCGGGGTTACACTGTCATAAAAAATCTGACTTTCGGCAATTAAATGCAAAGTGGTGCCAAACGGTTGCAAATGCTCCCCTGAGAGGTTTGGCGGTCGAAACAGAAGGCTTTTTATCACAGGACAAGAAATCAGGCCTCGACAACTTAACCGGCAGAAAAACATTTTTTGAAAAAATCCCTAAGCCCCGGGGTCACAAAATCATAAAAAATCTGACTTTCGGGAATTCACTCCAAAATGGTGCCAAACCGTTGCAAATGCTCCCATGAGAGGTTTGGCGGTCGAAACAGAAGGCTTTTTATCACAGGACAAGAAATCAGCCCTCGACAAATTAACCGGCAGAAAAAGATTTTTTTGAAAAAATCCCTAAGCCCCGAGGTCACAATTTCAGCAAAAATCTGACTTTCGGCAATTCAGTCAAACATGGTGCCAAACCGTTGCAAATGCTCCCCTGAGAGGTTTGGCGGTCGAAACAGAAGGCTTTTTATCACAGGACAAGAAATCAGGCCTCGACAAATTAACCGGCAGAAAAAGATTTTTTTGAAAAAATCCCTAAGCCCCGGGGTCACAATTTCATCTAAAATCTGACTTTCGGGAATTCACTCAAAAATGGTGCCAAACCATTGCAAATGCTCCCCTGAAAGGTTTGGCGGTTGAAACAGAAGGCTTTTTATCACAGGACAAGAAATCAGGCCTCGACAACTTAACCGGCAGAAAAAGATTTTTTTGAAAAAATCCCTAAGCCCCGGGGTCACAATTTCAGCAAAAATCTGACTTTCGGCAATTCACTCAAAAATGGTGCCAAACGGTTGCAAATGCTCCCCTGAGAGGTTTGGCGGTCGAAACAGAAGGCTTTTTATCACAGGAAAGGAAATCAGCCCTTGACAACTTAACCGGCAGAAAAAGATTTTTTTGAAAAAATCCCTAAGCCCCGGGGTCACAATTTCAGCAAAAATCTGACTTTCGGCAATTAAATGCAAAATGGTGCCAAACGGTTGCAAATGCTCCCCTGAGAGGTTTGGCGGTCGAAACAGAAGGCTTTTTATCACAGGACAAGAAATCATCCCTCGACAACTTAACCGGCAGAAAAACATTTTTTGAAAAAATCCCTAATCCCCGGGGTCACAATATCATAAAAAATCTGACTTTCGGCAATTCACTCCAAAATGGTGCCAAACCGTTGCAAATGCTCCCATGAGAGGTTTGGCAGTCGAAACAGAAGGCTTTTTATCACAGGACAAGAAATCATCCCTCGACAACTTAACCGGCAGAAAAAGATTTTTTGGAAAAATCCCTAAGCCCCGGGGGTCACAATTTCATCAAAAATCTGACTTTCGGCAATTCACGCCACATGGTGCCAAACGGTTGCAAATGCTCCCCTGAGAGGTTTGGTTGTTGAAACAGAAGTCTTTTTATCACAGGACAAGAAATCAGCCCTCGACAACTTAACCGGCAGAAAAAGATTTTTTTGAAAAAATCCTTAAGCCCCGGGGTTACACTGTCATAAAAAATCTGACTTTCGGCAATTAAATGCAAAGTGGTGCCAAACGGTTGCAAATGCTCCCCTGAGAGGTTTGGCGGTCGAAACAGAAGGCTTTTTATCACAGGACAAGAAATCAGGCCTCGACAACTTAACCGGCAGAAAAACATTTTTTTGAAAAAATCCCTAAGCCCCGGGGTCACAATATCATAAAAAATCTGACTTTCGGGAATTCACTCCAAAATGCTGCCAAACCGTTGCAAATGCTCCCATGAGAGGTTTGGCGGTCGAAACAGAAGGCTTTTTATCACAGGACAAGAAATCAGGCCTCGACAAATTAACCGGCAGAAAAAGATTTTTTTGAAAAAATCCCTAAGCCCCGGGGTCACAATTTCATCTAAAATCTGACTTTCGGGAATTCACTCAAAAATGGTGCCAAACCATTGCAAATGCTCCCCTGAGAGGTTTTGCGGTTGAAACAGAAGGCTTTTTATCACAGGACAAGAAATCAGGCCTCGACAACTTAACCGGCAGAAAAAGATTTTTTTGAAAAAATCCCTAAGCCCCGGGGTCACAATTTCAGCAAAAATCTGACTTTCGGCAATTCACTCCAAAATGGTGCCAAACGGTTGCAAATGCTCCCCTGAGAGGTTTGGCGGTCGAAACAGAAGGCTTTTTATCAGAGGAAAGGAAATCAGCCCTTGACAACTTAACCGGCAGAAAAAGATTTTTTTGAAAAAATCCCTAAGCCCCGGGGTCACAATTTCAGCAAAAATCTGACTTTCGGCAATTCACTCAAAAATGGTGCCAAACGGTTGCAAATGCTCCCATGAGAGGTTTGGCAGTCGAAACAGAAGGCTTTTTATCACAGGACAAGAAATCATCCCTCGACAACTTAACCGGCAGAAAAAGATTTTTTGGAAAAATCCCTAAGCCCCGGGGGTCACAATTTCATCAAAAATCTGACTTTCGGCAATTCACGCCACATGGTGCCAAACGGTTGCAAATGCTCCCCTGAGAGGTTTGGTTGTTGAAACAGAAGGCTTTTTATCACAGGACAAGAAATCAGCCCTCGACAACTTAACCGGCAGAAAAAGATTTTTTTGAAAAAATCCTTAAGCCCCGGGGTTACACTGTCATAAAAAATCTGACTTTCGGCAATTAAATGCAAAGTGGTGCCAAACGGTTGCAAATGCTCCCCTGAGAGGTTTGGCGGTCGAAACAGAAGGCTTTTTATCACAGGACAAGAAATCAGCCCTCGACAACTTAACCGGCAGAAAAACATTTTTTTGAAAAAATCCCTAAGCCCCGGGGTCACAATATCATAAAAAATCTGACTTTCGGGAATTCACTCCAAAATGCTGCCAAACCGTTGCAAATGCTCCCATGAGAGGTTTGGCGGTCGAAACAGAAGGCTTTTTATCACAGGACAAGAAATCAGGCCTCGACAAATTAACCGGCAGAAAAAGATTTTTTTGAAAAAATCCCTAAGCCCCGGGGTCACAATTTCATCTAAAATCTGACTTTCGGGAATTCACTCAAAAATGGTGCCAAACCATTGCAAATGCTCCCCTGAGAGGTTTTGCGGTTGAAACAGAAGGCTTTTTATCACAGGACAAGAAATCAGGCCTCGACAACTTAACCGGCAGAAAAAGATTTTTTTGAAAAAATCCCTAAGCCCGGGGGTCACAATTTCAGCAAAAATCTGACTTTCGGCAATTCACTCCAAAATGGTGCCAAACGGTTGCAAATGCTCCCCTGAGAGGTTTGGCGGTCGAAACAGAAGGCTTTTTATCACAGGAAAGGAAATCAGCCCTTGACAACTTAACCGGCAGAAAAAGATTTTTTTGAAAAAATCCCTAAGCCCCGGGGTCACAATTTCAGCAAAAATCTGACTTTCGGCAATTCACTCAAAAATGGTGCCAAACGGTTGCAAATGCTCCCATGAGAGGTTTGGAAGTCGAAACAGAAGGCTTTTTATCACAAGAAAAGAAATCAGACCTCGACAACTTAAACGGCAGAAAACGATTTTTTTGAAAAAAATCCCTAAGCCCCATGGTCACAATTTCATAAAAAATCTGACTTTCAGCAATTCACTCCAAAATGGTGCCAAACCGTTGCAAATGCTCCCATGAGAGGTTTGGCGGTCGAAACAGAAGGCTTTTTATCACAGGACAAGAAATCAGGCCTCGACAAATTAACCGGCAGAAAAAGATTTTTTTGAAAAAATCCCTAAGCCCCGGGGTCACAATTTCATCTAAAATCTGACTTTCGGGAATTCACTCAAAAATGGAGCCAAACCATTGCAAATGCTCCCCTGAGAGGTTTCGCGGTCGAAACAGAAGGATTTTTATCACAGGACAAAAAATCAGCCCTCGACAACTTAACCGGCAGAAAAAGATTTTTTGAAAAAAATCCCTAAGCCCCGGGGTCACAATTTTATCAAAAATCTGACTTTCGGCAATTCACTCCAAAATGGTGCCAAACGGTTGCAAATGCTCCCCTGAGAGGTATGGCGGTTGAAACAGAAGGCTTTTTATCACAGGACAAGAAATCATCCCACGACAACTTAACCGGCAGAAAAAGATTTTTTGGAAAAATCCCTAAGCCCCGGGGGTCACAATTTCATCAAAAATCTGACTTTCGGCAATTCACGCCAAATGGTGCCAAACGGTTGCAAATGCTCCCCTGAGAGGTTTGGTTGTTGAAACAGAAGGCTTTTTATCACAGGACAAGAAATCAGCCCTCGACAACTTAACCGGCAGAAAAAGATTGTTTTGAAAAAATCCCTAAGCCCCGGGGTTACACTGTCATAAAAAATCTGACTTTCGGCAATTAAATGCAAAATGGTGCCAAACGGTTGCAAATGCTCCCCTGAGAGGTTTGGCGGTCGAAACAGAAGGCTTTTTATCACAGGACAAGAAATCAGGCCTCGACAACTTAACCGGCAGAAAAACATTTTTTTGAAAAAATCCCTAAGCCCCGGGGTCACAATATCATAAAAAATCTGACTTTCGGCAATTCACTCCAAAATGGTGCCAAACCGTTGCAAATGCTCCCATGAGAGGTTTGGCGGTCGAAACAGAAGGCTTTTTATCACAGGACAAAAAATCAGCCCTCGACAACTTAACCGGCAGAAAAAGATTTTTTGAAAAAATCCCTAAGCCCCGGGGTCACAATTTCATCAAAAATCTGACTTTCGGCAATTCACTCCAAAATGGTGCCAAACGGTTGCAAATGCTCCCCTGAGAGGTATGGCGGTTGAAACAGAAGGCTTTTTATCACAGGACAATAAATCAGCCCTCGACAACTTAACCGGCAGAAAAACATTTTTTGAAAAAATCCCTAAGCCCCGGGGTCACAAAATCATAAAAAATCTGACTTTCGGGAATTCACTCCAAAATGGTGCCAAACCGTTGCAAATGCTCCCATGAGAGGTTTGGAAGTCGAAACAGAAGGCTTTTTATCACAGGACAAGAAATCAGACCTCGACAACTTAACAGGCAGAAAAAGATTTTTTTGAAAAAATCCCTAAGCCCCGGGGTCACAATTTCAGCAAAAATCTGACTTTCGGCAATTCAGTCAAACATGGTGCCAAACCGTTGCAAATGCTCCCCTGAGAGGTTTGGCGGTCGAAACAGAAGGCTTTTTATCACAGGACAAGAAATCAGGCCTCGACAAATTAACCGGCAGAAAAAGATTTTTTTGAAAAAATCCCTAAGCCCCGGGGTCACAATTTCATCTAAAATCTGACTTTCGGGAATTCACTCAAAAATGGTGCCAAACCATTGCAAATGCTCCCCTGAAAGGTTTGGCGGTTGAAACAGAAGGCTTTTTATCACAGGACAAGAAATCAGGCCTCGACAACTTAACCGGCAGAAAAAGATTTTTTTGAAAAAATCCCTAAGCCCCGGGGTCACAATTTCAGCAAAAATCTGACTTTCGGCAATTCACTCAAAAATGGTGCCAAACGGTTGCAAATGCTCCCATGAGAGGTTTGGCAGTCGAAACAGAAGGCTTTTTATCACAGGACAAGAAATCAGGCCTCGACAACTTAACCGGCAGAAAAAGATTTTTTTGAAAAAATCCCTAAGCCCCGGGGTCACAATTTCAGCAAAAATCTGACTTTCGGCAATTCACTCAAAAATGGTGCCAAACGGTTGCAAATGCTCCCCTGAGAGGTTTGGCGGTCGAAACAGAAGGCTTTTTATCACAGGAAAGGAAATCAGCCCTTGACAACTTAACCGGCAGAAAAAGATTTTTTTGAAAAAATCCCTAAGCCCCGGGGTCACAATTTCAGCAAAAATCTGACTTTCGGCAATTCACTCAAAAATGGTGCCAAACGGTTGCAAATGCTCCCATGAGAGGTTTGGAAGTCGAAACAGAAGGCTTTTTATCACAAGAAAAGAAATCAGACCTCGACAACTTAACCGGCAGAAAACGATTTTTTTGAAAAAAATGCCTAAGCCCCATGGTCACAATTTCATAAAAAATCTGACTTTCGGCAATTCACTCCAAAATGGTGCCAAACCGTTGCAAATGCTCCCATGAGAGGTTTGGCGGTCGAAACAGAAGGCTTTTTATCACAGGACAAGAAATCAGGCCTCGACAAATTAACCGGCAGAAAAAGATTTTTTTGAAAAAATCCCTAAGCCCCGGGGTCACAATTTCATCTAAAATCTGACTTTCGGGAATTCACTCAAAAATGGTGCCAAACCATTGCAAATGCTCCCCTGAGAGGTTTCGCGGTCGAAACAGAAGGATTTTTATCACAGGACAAAAAATCAGCCCTCGACAACTTAACCGGCAGAAAAAGATTTTTTGAAAAAATCCCTAAGCCCCGGGGTCACAATTTTATCAAAAATCTGACTTTCGGCAATTCACTCCAAAATGGTGCCAAACGGTTGCAAATGCTCCCCTGAGAGGTATGGCGGTTGAAACAGAAGGCTTTTTATCACAGGACAAGAAATCATCCCTCGACAACTTAACCGGCAGAAAAAGATTTTTTGGAAAAATCCCTAAGCCCCGGGGGTCACAATTTCATCAAAAATCTGACTTTCGGCAATTCACGCCAAATGGTGCCAAACGGTTGCAAATACTCCCCTGAGAGGTTTGGTTGTTGAAACAGAAGGCTTTTTATCACAGGACAAGAAATAAGCCCTCGACAACTTAACCGGCAGAAAAAGATTGTTTTGAAAAAATCCCTAAGCCCCGGGGTTACACTGTCATAAAAAATCTGACTTTCGGCAATTCACTCCAAAATGGTGCCAAACGGTTGCAAATGCTCCCATGAGAGGTTTGGCGGTCGAAACAGAAGGCTTTTTATCACAGGACAAAAAATCAGCCCTCGACAACTTAACTGGCAGAAAAAGATTTTTTGAAAAAATCCCTAAGCCCCGGGGTCACAATTTCATCAAAAATCTGACTTTCGGCAATTCACTCCAAAATGGTGCCAAACGGTTGCAAATGCTCCCCTGAGAGGTATGGCGGTTGAAACAGAAGGCTTTTTATCACAGGACAAGAAATCAGCCCTCGACAACTTAAACGGCAGAAAAAGATTTTTTTCAAAAAATTCCCTAAGCCCCGGGGTCACAATTTCAGCAAAAATCTGACTTTCGGCAATTCACTCAAAAATGGTGCCAAACGGTTGCAAATGCTCCCATGAGAGGTTTGGCAGTCGAAACAGAAGGCTTTTTATCACAGGAAAAGAAATCAGCCCTCGACAACTTAACCGGCAGAAAACGATTTTTTTGAAAAAAATCCCTAAGCCCCATGGTCACAATTTCATAAAAAAATCTGACTTTCAGGAATTCACTCAAAAATGGTGCCAAACGGTTGCAAATGCTCCCATGAGATGTTTCGCGGTCGAAACAGAAGGATTTTTATCACAGGACAAAAAATCAGCCCTCGACAACTTAACCGGCAGAAAAAGATTTTTTGAAAAAATCCCTAAGCCCCGGGGTCACAATTTCATCAAAAATCTGACTTTCGGCAATTCACGCCAAATGGTGCCAAACGGTTGCAAATGCTCCCCTGAGAGGTTTGGTTGTTGAAACAGAAGGCTTTTTATCACAGGACAAGAAATCAGCCCTCGACAACTTAAACGGCAGAAAAAGATTTTTTTGAAAAAATCCCTAAGCCCCGGGGTTACACTGTCATAAAAAATCTGACTTTCGGCAATTAAATGCAAAATGGTGCCAAACGGTTGCAAATGCTCCCCTGAGAGGTTTGGCGGTCGAAACAGAAGGCTTTTTATCACAGGACAAGAAATCAGGCCTCGACAACTTAACCGGCAGAAAAACATTTTTTTGAAAAAATCCCTAAGCCCCGGGGTCACAATATCATAAAAAATCTGACTTTCGGGAATTCACTCCAAAATGGTGCCAAACGGTTGCAAATGCTCCCATGAGAGGTTTGGCGGTCGAAACAGAAGGCTTTTTATCACAGGACAAGAAATCAGGCCTCGACAAATTAACCGGCAGAAAAAGATTTTTTTGAAAAAATCCCTAAGCCCCGGGGTCACAATTTCATCTAAAATCTGACTTTCGGGAATTCACTCAAAAATGGTGCCAAACCATTGCAAATGCTCCCCTGAGAGGTTTGGCGGTTGAAACAGAAGGCTTTTTATCACAGGACAAGAAATCAGGCCTCGACAACTTAACCGGCAGAAAAAGATTTTTTTGAAAAAATCCCTAAGCCCCGGGGTCACAATTTCAGCAAAAATCTTACTTTCGGCAATTCACTCCAAAATGGTGCCAAACGGTTGCAAATGCTCCCCTGAGATGTTTGGCGGTCGAAACAGAAGGCTTTTTATCACAGGAAAGGAAATCAGCCCTCGACAACTTAACCGGCAGAAAAAGATTTTTTTGAAAAAATCCCTAAGCCCCGGGGTCACAATTTCAGCAAAAATCTGACTTTCGGCAATTCACTCAAAAATGGTGCCAAACGGTTGCAAATGCTCCCATGAGAGGTTTGGCAGTCGAAACAGAAGGCTTTTTATGACAGGAAAAGGAATCAGCCCTCGACAACTTAACCGGCAGAAAACGATTTTTTTAAAAAAAATACCTAAGCCCCGGGGTCACAATTTCATAAAAAATCTGACTTTCGGGAATTCACTCAAAAATGGTGCCAAACGGTTGCAAATGCTCCCATGAGAGGTTTCGCGGTCGAAACAGAAGGATTTTTATCACAGCACAAAAAATCATCCCTCGACAACTTAACCGGCAGAAAAAGATTTTTTGAAAAAATCCCTAAGCCCCGGGGTCACAATTTCATCTAAAATCTGACTTTCGGGAATTCACTCCAAAATGGTGCCAAACGGTTGCAAATGCTCCCATGAGAGGTTTGGCGGTTGAAGCAGAAGGCTTTTTATCACATTAAAAGAAATCAGCCCTCGACAACTTGACCGGCAGAAAAAGATTTTTTTGAAAAAATCCCTAAGCCCCGGGGTCACAATTTCAGCAAAAATCTGACTTTCGGCAATTCACTCAAAAATGGTGCCAAACGGTTGCAAATGCTCCCATGAGAGGTTTGGCAGTCGAAACAGAAGGCTTTTTATCACAGGAAAAGAAATCAGCCCTCGACAACTTAACAGGCAGAAAACGATTTTTTTGAAAAAAATCCCTAAGCCCCATGGTCACAATTTCATAAAAAATCTGACTTTCGGGAATTCACTCAAAAATGGTGCCAAACGGTTGCAAATGCTCCCATGAGAGGTTTCGCGGTCGAAACAGAAGGATTTTTATCACAGGAGAAAAAATCATCCCTCGACAACTTAACCGGCAGAAAAAGATTTTTTGGAAAAATCCCTAAGCCCCGGGGGTCACAATTTCATCAAAAATCTGACTTTCGGCAATTCACGCCAAATGGTGCCAAACGGTTGCAAATGCTCCCCTGAGAGGTTTGGTTGTTGAAACAGAAGGCTTTTTATCACAGGACAAGAAATCAGCCCTCGACAACTTAACCGGCAGAAAAAGATTTTTTTGAAAAAATCCCTAAGCCCCGGGGTTACACTGTCATAAAAAATCTGACTTTCGGCAATTAAATGCAAAATGGTGCCAAACGGTTGCAAATGCTCCCCTGAGAGGTTTGGCGGTCGAAACAGAAGGCTTTTTATCACAGGACAAGAAATCAGGCCTTGACAACTTAACCGGCAGAGAAACATTTTTTTGAAAAAATCCCTAAGCCCCGGGGTCACAATATCATAAAAAATCTGACTTTCGGGAATTCACTCCAAAATGGTGCCAAACGGTTGCAAATGCTCCCATGAGAGGTTTGGCGGTCGAAACAGAAGGCTTTTTATCACAGGACAAGAAATCAGCCCTCGACAAATTAACCGGCAGAAAAAGATTTTTTTGAAAAAATCCCTAAGCCCCGGGGTCACAATTTCATCTAAAATCTGATTTTCGGGAATTCACTCAAAAATGGTGCCAAACCATTGCAAATGCTCCCCTGAGAGATTTGACGGTTGAAACAGAAGGCTTTTTATCACAGGACAAGAAATCAGGCCTCGACAACTTAACCGGCAGAAAAAGATTTTTTTGAAAAAATCCCTAAGCCCCGGGGTCACAAAAGTCTGACTTTCGGCAATTCACTCCAAAATGGTGCCAAACGGTTGCAAATGCTCCCCTGAGAGGTTTGGCGGTCGAAACAGAAGGCTTTTTATCACAGGACAAGTAATCAGCCCTTGACAACTTAACCGGCAGAAAAAGATTTTTTTGAAAAAAATCACTAAGCCCCATGGTCACAATTTCATAAAAAATCTGACTTTCGGGAAGTCACTCAAAAATGGTGCCAAACGGTTGCAAATGCTCCCATGAGAGGTTTTGCGGTCGAAACAGAAGGATTTTTATCACAGGACAAAAAATCAGCCCTCGACAACTTAACCAGCAGAAAAAGATTTTTTGAAAAAATCCCTTTGCCCCGGGGTCACAATTTCATCAAAAATCTGACTTTCGGCAATTCACTCCAAAATGGTGCCAAACGGTTGCAAATGCTCCCATGAGAGGTTTGGCGGTCGAAACAGAAGGCTTTTTATCACAGGACAAGAAATCAGCCCTCGACAAATTAACCGGCAGAAAAAGATTTTTTTGAAAAAATCCCTAAGCCCCGGGGTCACAATTTCATCTAAAATCTGACTTTCGGGAATTCACTCAAAAATGGTGCCAAACCATTGCAAATGCTCCCCTGAGAGGTTTGGCGGTTGAAACAGAAGGCTTTTTATCACAGGACAAGAAATCAGGCCTCGACAACTTAACCGGCAGAAAAAGATTTTTTTGAAAAAATCCCTAAGCCCCGGGGTCACAAAAGTCTGACTTTCGGCAATTCACTCCAAAATGGTGCCAAAGGGTTGCAAATGCTCCCCTGAGAGGTTTGGCGGTCGAAACAGAAGGCTTTTTATCACAGGAAAGGAAATCAGCCCTTGACAACTTAACCGGCAGAAAAAGATTTTTTTGAAAAAATCCCTAAGCCCCGGGGTCACAATTTCAGCAAAAATCTGGCTTTCGGCAATTCACTCAAAAATGGTGCCAAACGGTTGCAAATGCTCCCATGAGAGGTTTGGCAGTCGAAACAGAAGGCTTTTTATCACAGGAAAAGAAATCAGCCCTCGACAACTTAACCGGCAGAAAACGATTTTTTTGAAAAAAAATCCCTAAGCCCCATGGTCACAATTTCATAAAAAATCTGACTTTCGGGAATTCACTCAAAAATGGTGCCAAACGGTTGCAAATGCTCCCATGAGAGGTTTCGCGGTCGAAACAGAAGGATTTTTATCACAGGACAAAAAATCATCCCTTGACAACTTAACCGGCAGAAAAAGATTTTTTGGAAAAATCCCTAAGCCCCGGGGGTCACAATTTCATCAAAAATCTGACTTTCGGCAATTCACGCCAAATGGTGCCAAACGGTTGCAAATGCTCCCCTGAGAGGTTTCGTTGTTGAAACAGAAGGCTTTTTATCACAGGACAAGAAATCAGCCCTCGACAACTTAACCGGCAGAAAAAGATTTTTTTGAAAAAATCCCTAAGCCCCGGGGTTACACTGTCATAAAAAATCTGACTTTCGGCAATTAAATGCAAAATGGTGCCAAACGGTTGCAAATGCTCCCTGAGAGGTTTGGCGGTCGAAACAGAAGGCTTTTTATCACAGGACAAGAAATCAGCCCTCGACAACTTAACCGGCAGAAAAAGATTTTTTTGAAAAAATCCCTAAGCCCCGGGGTCACAATTTCAGCAAAAATCTAACTTTCGGCAATTCACTCAAAAATGGTGCCAAACGGTTGCAAATGCTCCCATGAGAGGTTAGGCAGTCGAAACAGAAGGCTTTTTATCACATTAAAAGAAATCAGCCCTCGACAACTTAACCGGCAGAAAAAGATTTTTTTGAAAAAAATCCCTAAGCCCCATGGTCACAATTTCATAAAAAATCTGACTTTCGGGAATTCACTCAAAAATGGTGCCAAACGGTTGCAAATGCTCCCATGAGAGGTTTTGCGGTCGAAACAGAAGGCTTTTTATCACAGGACAAGAAATCAGCCCTCGACAACTTAACCGGCAGAAAAAGATTTTTTGAAAAAATCCCTAAGCCCCGGGGGTCACAATTTCATCAAAAATCTGACTTTCGGCAATTCACGCCAAATGGTGCCAAACGTTGCAAATGCTCCCCTGAGAGGTTTGGTTGTTGAAACAGAAGGCTTTTTATCACAGGACAAGAAATCAGCCCTCGACAACTTAACCGGCAGAAAAAGATTTTTTTGAAAAAATCCCTAAGCCCCGGGGTTACACTGTCATAAAAAATCTGACTTTCGGCAATTAAATGCAAAATGGTGCCAAACGGTTGCAAATGCTCCCTGAGAGGTTTGGCGGTCGAAACAGAAGGCTTTTTATCACAGGACAAGAAATCAGGCCTCGACAACTTAAGCGGCAGAAAAACATTTTATTGAAAAAATCCCTAAGCCCCGGGGTCACAATATCATAAAAAATCTGACTTTCGGGAATTCACTACAAAATGGTGCCAAACGGTTGCAAATGCTCCCATGAGAGGTTTGGCGGTCGAAACAGAAGGCTTTTTATCACAGGACAAGTAATCAGCCCTCGACAACTTAACCGGCAGAAAAAGATTTTTTTGAAAAAATCCCTAAGCCCCGGGGTCACAGTTTCAGCAAAAATCTAACTTTCGGCAATTCACTCAAAAATGGTGCCAAACGGTTGCAAATGCTCCATGAGAGGTTAGGCAGTCGAAACAGAAGGCTTTTTATCACATTAAAAGAAATCAGCCCTCGACAACTTAACCGGCAGAAAAAGATTTTTTTGAAAAAATCCCTAAGCCCCGGGGGTCACAATTTCAGCAAAAATCTGACTTTCGGCAATTCATTCCAAAATGGTGCCAATCCGTTGCAAATGCTCCCCTGAGAGGTATGGCGA
>NW_028293419.1:0-53432 GCF_964106645.2 Podarcis pityusensis
ATAAAGCAAACTTGAATGTACTACAAACTTGACTTCAGGAACCCATTTCCAAAAAGGTGGCCACCTCAGCACTCAACCCCACTCAATGTGCTTCCCAAAAAAAGCCTACTGTTAGAACATCTGAGCAAAAGAGGAATTAGCATAAAGTCCCCCTCCATGAAATCCTAATTGAAATGGATTGGCAGAGAGCTATGCTTGTGACCCATAATAGTGCAATATCTTTGGAACAATGACACTTGTATTGTAGCCACACTCTTCTTCTATTTGGGTCTTATTTCGTCAGGATGGAAGATGGCTTTAGATGCGGCCGGGTTGAAAGATTTCAATGAAGCTGAATCTGTGGAAATTTTGAAGAAACGCCATTCACTGGGCATTGCCCCTGGTGGAGGTAGAGAAGGAAACTTTAGTAATGACTACAACATAATGTGGGGTAACCGCACAGGTTTTGCTCGGGTAGCTTTGGAGGCAAAAGTGGTGAGTGATCTTTGTGCAATCTGCATTGCCTTCACGATTATCCTAGATAAGACATAATGTGTTGATATCCTTGATCTAGCATCCTAAGTAGTTGAGGATGGCAAATCCCCTGTTTGGGAGTCAAATGATATCTGGAGTTCCAAGTATTTCCCACCACTGCTTTTTTTTTTTTTAAGCTATTATAATCAATTACATTTAAAAAGAAAAATAGCTTTTCCCCTCTTCAATTCTTGAAAATCTGGGGGACAGCATGTGCAATTTGAAGTCAATTACATCAGGCTTGTCATTGCAATACCAGATACGGAGCATTATTCCTAGTCCTTAACCAAAATAAAGGTGGAGCGGGTGGGGTGAAGTGATTCTCCTGTTCTCAGCTACCTTTTATTTTTGATTTTTGATTTTATTCTTTTAGCCCATCATCCCTGTATTTACACAAAATGCTTGTGAAGCATACAGGAACATTGGAAAGTCAAATGAGTAACTTGGTTGATCAAGAAATCTGCTTTCAGGCAATAAACATTTTATAATAATATACATTTTTTTAGAAACAAAGTATCTTTTTACTACTTTCTAGTAGAGTTTATTCAGTGTACACTGATCTGCAAAAGTTGTGCTGCCTGTCTCAGGACTGAGTGAACGTGTCCTTGCTTAGTTTTTTATTAGATTTAAAAGATAGCTATAATCTATAAAAGTGGTAGGAACCCCAGCATGGAGAGGAACTGAGCAGGAAAAATATCATATTCTGCAGTCTATTTTACAACTTTTGACCTTGATTTTTAAAGAGCAGAGAAGAGCTGACAGAATATGCTGCTTTTTCTTTTCCAAAGGACTCATACTATTTAACGCTTCCTCTCTGGGATGGATTGACTGGAATTGCTATAAACTCAGAATGCCAACTAATTTCAAATTTGATATGGGATCGCTTTCTTACACTCTTTTCCCTTTCATACATAGGGCTGACAAGATGGTTATATGAGAAAACAAGACTTCTCTACCTTCCCGTATATGGAGGATTTCCAGTGAAACTGAGGACATATATTGGAGAACCCATCCCATATGATCCAAATATAACAGCTGCAGAGCTGGCTGAAAAAGTAAGCTAACTCTACACCTGGAAGTAAAAAAGCAGAATATTGTTTTCCTGTTGGTTTCTCTCTTTCAGTTGTATGAATTGTATTCTGCCTACTGACTTGCTCCTTCTGTATGACGGGAGATAGGGTTTATTATATAGACTTTTGTGCATTATGTTCATCAGTCAGCTTTCCCTCTCCGTAAACTGTTGAGACCACGAAAAACCTATGCATTTTATGCAGTGCTGCACAAAAAACTGCTCATGCAATAGGACTTCTTCTGACCACCATATGCCCCAGAATCTGCCCCAGAGGTTTCCTCCAAGCCCCCTCCCCAGTGGGGGACCCAGTAAGCACTGTACGCTCTTAAGCCTCAATAAAACTATTACTGAAGAACTTCTGATGTTTGTGTGACTTACTGCAACTCTGCACGTGAATGTGACTCCATGCTACACTGCTATTTTCACCCATGCCCTACTGTGCTGTTTTCAGGCAAGGAACCAGGAGGTGAATGATTTCTGTCACTAGCCCTGTCAGCCATTGCCATTCTAAGAGAACGAGGGAGGTGTTCATAGTGAGTTCAGGCACCTCTTTTTTTTTGAAAAATAGCACTGAACATAGTGAAATATAACTCAATAGCATTTCTGCAGTTTTCCTCACATAACTGGAGGTAACAACCATGCAGGAAAACTAATTCGTACCAAGCAGCCCAAGGCACTTATGTTTGGTTGTATCTCTACCATTCTCATACAGTGCTCTTGGTAAAAAAAACATAAAGACAGTGGGCTGGATTCACGGAGAGATGAACAGTTTCCTAGTGGGGTTTCCTGGCCCTGGCTGCTCTTGCCCAACCCTCCATGCTAAAAAAGTCACTCTTGAGGATTGTGGGACAAGGGCTGTCATATTGCGCATCTGTAACTGGAAAAAAATGGGATTCTTTATTCTGCTGGTTCTGATTCCTTTAGCTTTTTCCTCACAGATATGAATAACTGTGAATATCCATTTTGCAGTATATTGATATAACACAATATTCCTTTGTTCTTCTTTCAACAGACAAAGACTGCAATTGAAAATCTTCGGGATAAACACCAAAAAAAGGCCAGGAAATATATTAAGAGCTCTTTCAGAATGTTTTTATAAGCATTACATAGCTAACTAGTCCATATAAAACAGTTGTAATGTTTATGGTCATGCATTTGTAATAGAAAACTTTCATTATTATGTAATTAAAGCTAAGTTAAGATACACAGAATTGTGCTGGATTGTATATTAATTATTGTGAAGGGTCATTAGCTCATTAGCTCAGCCCCTGGTGTACATGCTAAGTGCCTTCTTGTCCTATCCTGCAAAACTCCCAGAATCCCCCATTTGGAGACTTACACGGGTAGCAACAGAATCAAAGAGTGTAACGGGAAGGCGAGTTTTTAATTGAACCTCGAAATAATGCTGTATCTGAAAGAGTAATGTCTACAAATCTTCTGTATCAAAACAGTGACACTTCTTTTATGTTTATAAAATGCTGTTCCAAGATCTGAGCCCTGTAATACAAATCTTTCTGCAGAAGCTCTTGTGTATGCTCATTGAGTCTCAGGACTTGGACAGCATAATGATGATACTAAAACACTCACTTGCTGAACAAGAACATTGAATACATGGAGTAGGCTTTACTATCAAAAATGATCTTGTGAAGCTCTTGTTAAAAGTCCCTACCGGCATGATACCGCATAGAGAACTGCTCCCTGATACCAAGATGAGGGATTCCTTTGGAATGCAGATAGAGTTAATTGATAAGAAAAATGATCTGTTGTGAGCTTGACGGAAGTGTACAATAGATGAGCTTTCCTGCTTTGGCTCATCTTCCTTTTTCTTTTTTTCTTTTTCTTTTTTCTTTTCCTTTATCTTTCCCATAATTGCTTATGTCATGTACTTCGATTTTTTTTGTAGTTGTTTTTTTAGTTTTTTCCATTACTATTAAGGAATTTTCCTTTGTAATTTTGGTTGTCTATATTTATATGTACCTGTTTACATGTACCTGTTTAAAGCAAAATAAAAGTTTAAAAAAAAAAGTCCCTACTGGCATTAATGAACGACTTTCAACTCACCAAAAACCAGCAGGCTACTATTCTAAGTGCTTATGCACCAACGCGGGATGTCGATGAAGACATTAAAGATAAATTTTACTCTCTGATAGGATGTCATCCTATCAGAGACCACTAAGGAGCATAATATTATCCTCCTGGGTGATATTAATGCAAGAGTTGGGCAAGATTTCGATCTATGGCCTGGGACTATTGGGAAAGAAGGAACTGGCAACAGCAACCAAAACAGAATCTTTCTTTTGACTATATGTGCAGTGCACAATCTTGTTATTACCAACACAGACTTTCGACAAATATATATATGACGCAACAATGCCGCAAACCCGAAAGAGATTGTTCCGGTTTGTGAACTTTCTTTTGGAACCCAAACGTCCGACAGGGCTTCCGTGGCTTCTGATTGGCAGCAGTAGCTTTTTGCAGCCAATCAGAATCCATGATTTGGTTTTCAAACATTTTGGGAAGTTGAACGGACATCCGGAACAGATTCTGTTCAACTTCCAAGGTCCGACTGTAAATTTAAATCATGGAGGCACCCTCAGTCGAACCACTGGCACCTCTTAGACAATGCAATTGTCCAAACTGAAGATTGCCATGATGTGCTCCTTACCAGAGCTATGATTAGTGCCAACGACTGCTGGACAGATCACTGATTAAAATGGTCCGCAATGGCTATCAAGATTATACCTCAACGCAGGCTTCAAGGAAGGAAACCAAGGCACAAAATAAACACTGAAACCCTTCAAGATCCCATTAAGTGGGATTGCTTCCAAGCTACTCTTAAGGACCATCTACTTTCGGAGTTCCCTGATAACATTGAGGAACACTGGACCAAAATAAAAAGATCAATTGTTGCAGCCCATGAACACCTGGTGGATAAAAAAATGCTCAAGAGATCCAGCACTTAGCCAACACTCATGATGCACAGAGTTTCTTTAAAGCCACAAAGACCATCTATGGGACAGTAAATCATGGCATATGCCCCCTATGCTCAACAGACAGTACCACACTTCTAAAAGATAAAAAAGCTATTGCACTGTGATGGAAAGAACTTTACCAACATCTCCTTAACCACAACTCTCTGTAGCTGCTGAAGTCCTCTCACAAATTCCGCAAAAACAAATTAGAGATGAGCTTGCAGTATCTCCAAATCGGGGAAAGTTGTGTACAGCTATTAACCAAAGGAAAAACAACAAAGCCACTTGTTATATGCCTGCGTGGTTGCTTGAGAGCGAACAGGCAAGACTCTCACCGGTCTTTTCCAGGCTTTATTATCTGTAAAAAAACATTTACAGTGCAGAGCGTCTCAAGTCCATGTCTGCTCAGTCGCTAGCAGAATCTGGGAGTGGGCGGTCCTTAAACTTTCCCCAGCATAACAGTCTTTGACCCCCATCCTTCTCCTCCCCTCTCTGCGCGTAAACTGACTGCGCAGAGAGAGCGCTGGCAAAGGGAGACTTGCCTCCCCCCCGCTTTGCTCAGGCTCGGTGTTGCGGCTCTCTCTAACATCTTCCGATCCCTCGATCCCTTCCCCACTGGAGGCAATCTACAGCCCACAGGCAGAGGTACCTGGCCTCCCCCGAGGCAATTGAGCGAGATACTGGATGACCTCTCCGCTGCTTCTCCCGGCAGGCTAGGTCATAAACCGGCGATTCTCCTCAGACGTGAGGAGAACACACCCTCCTCCTTCCTCCTTCCCTGCATTCTCCCAGGGAGGAGAAATGAGACAGACAGGAGTCCTTTCTACATGTTTTATTCCTGTCACTCAACAGTACATAGAAATGTGACTGCACCCTTCAGACTCCATCAGAAGAGTCACACACTCCTCCCCTGTACTTCCAGTACAGGTCAGATGACACTCTGAGCTAACATCCGGTGCTCAGTACAGAGAATAGGCTCCACCTTTTCCCCAACAGTACATCTGCACTGTTTTGCATTCCAGCCATCTGGAGCTGGCTTTTGCCTTGGTGCTTTTTCCCAACATCCTCCCCCAAAAGCATCAATTGGCAAAACATGATCCAGAGAAGAGAACAAACAGTTGTTATACATATAACAGTCCCCTGTTGTTTCAGTTCCACCCTTGGAACTCCCCACCACTGGTTTCACCAGTGTACCTCTCTGGTTGTCTGGCTTCCAAGGAATGAGTGCTTCTGCATTACCTTGGCTAGCTACTCTCTGTTGTGTCTTTGTCTCTGACTTAGACACTGCTTCAACCTGCTTTGAGTTGTTAACAATAGCAACACATGCAACAGCTAAGTTAGCAAACTCTTTTGAGTACCTCTTTGGTGGTACACCCTTTGTAACTCTCTCAGACCTGCGTATGAGGTGCTGATCCTCTCTGCTCACTGGTTCAGTCTCAGGACTCTTTGGAGAACCAGTTCCAATAGTAAACAGTGGTTCATCCTTCACCTGTGAAGGTCTATCCATTGTGTGAGATTTCCTCTCAATGACTGTTACAACTGAACTCTCTGAGCTATCACTGTCATCATCACCAGTACCACTGTAATCTGTGACATCAGAAAAATCATCATCATCATCTGAATCGTTTCCTGTGGGAAATGTCTGTACTATCCGCTCTTGCTTTGGAGCACTCTCTAGGAACTTTGTGAGAATCACCTGACCAGATTCAGACAAAATTACTCTGTAGAGACCCTTTTCATATCCCACAAAGATGCCTCTGGCATTCTTTACTCCACCTGGAGCTTCTGTTCTCACATGAGACCCGAAAACCTTAAAATAGGCAACAGAAGGTTTTCTATTGAACAGCTTCTCAAAAGGAGAACATCCCAACTCTGTTGAGACCTTTCTCAACCACACATGAAGATAGGACGCTAGCGATTCGGCCCAATATTCATGTGACAAATGTGAACTCAGCAATTGCGCATTCATCCCCTTTTGCAATTCTTTGTTCACTCTCACACAGACCCCCCTGTTCCACGCTTCTTGCGAAACTGCAACTTTGTGGTCTATCCCTTTTCCATCCAGGAACTTCTGAAACTTCTGTAACAGAAAAACTTGCTTGTCATCTGTGAAAAGACAATCAATGTTAGCATCATGCATATTTTTAACCTTGTCACAAAACTCCTGAAACTTTTCTAAAGTTTCTTGCGGTTTCTCCATCATATAAACCCAAGAATAATTAGTGAAACAATCCACACACAAAAGGTAAAATCGTGCACCGCCTCTAGATGGTTCTAGAGGACCAATCACATCAGCATACACCCGCTGAAATGCTCTGTCGACCTTCTTGGTCTTGGTCACCTTCCTGGTGCTCACACTGGTCACTCCTGCAAGAGAGATTTCGTTATAAACAGAAGAATTACATTTCATGTAATCACTTTGATCAAAAGTCAACAAATACAGTCCATCTTTCTCTTTGGCAGTAAGAAACAGTTCTCCATCTTTGTAGATCTTGCAGCTTTTAGCATCATAGGACAGTTTCAGTCCTTTCTTTGCAATCTGCGACACGCTCAGCAGATTAAATCTCAGTTCTGGAACCAGGTAAACATCACTTATAGTCAAGTTCAGACTCTCAAGATACACAGTCCCAATTCCAGTCGCTTCCAACTCCTGACCGTTGGGCTGTTTCACAGTGAAGCTTTGCTTCCTCAACGTCGAAAATAGTCCTCTGTGCGGGCACAAATGTTTTGTACAGCCCGTGTCGATTATGAATGAGTTCCCAACATCTGGCGTGGTTCCTTTCGCCATCATAGCCTTTGCAGGTTTCACCTGGCACTTGGTACGGCTTTTGCCTGACGCCTCAGGCTTCGTAGAGCTGCTCTTTGCTCTTCTTGACTGGCGCGGCTTCTTACAGTTTCGCTGTAGATGCCCAGTCTGTCCACAATTGTAGCATCGGACAACACTCAATGCTACTCCATGCTCTCCAGTAGATTCAGCAGTGGGGAGATTTGAACTCTGTTCTTCCCTCCCCCTGTCAGCAACACCCATTGCACCTTGTTCAGGAACACCAACAGTTCCAACAGCCACAGTTCCTGCACTCTCCCCTCTGGGGTCAAAGCTCTCCTCAGCTTTCGTTGAGCTCTTTGGAACCTGGCCAGCATCATCTTGACTCACCCCTTCTGGGGTAGTTATCCATCCAGACCCTGATGAATAACTGTCTCTGGTCAGGGGAGATGAGTTAGGCAAGTCTCCCCCCTTCTTGGCATCCATCTTGAAGCCAAGCCTCCAGCTCTCACTGTCAAACAAACTGTAAAATCCAACAGTTGTTTTTTCCTTTCTCACGCAGCAAACTGCAAGTTGTTTACGGTCTTTTGCACCTGGCAGCTAAACTCTGGCTGCTATGAAAGTCCCTTCCAAGGGCACGTAAACTTTGTAGCCAAAACATTCTCTGATTTTGTTTCGCTTTCCCAGGCTCACTATCACAGTCCAGCCCCTTTGCCAGTAACTTTCCAACTTTCCGTTACTTAGCAACAATGCATTTCAATAGGACTTCTTATCTTAACCACAAGAATTTGTGGAATGCAGGCCTCTTCTCCCGGAGCTTTTGTTTTCTTTGAAACGCAGCTTCGTGAACCAGGGAATTAATCTTCCTGCGTTCACACTTTTAGCCCGAAATGCAGCATACCTTGAACTTCGTTGCTTGGAAAACACTTCTTCTTTCCACCAGCTGTCTGTTGAGCCTCTGGCTTTTCTCAGACGCTTGCCTTCTCCCTTGGAGCAGAGGAGGACAATCCACCAGCCTCTCATGCAGATGTCCGATGAATCGCAACCATCCTCTGCTACCATATGTCAGTATCTACAGCCCACAGGCAGAGGTACCTGGCCTCCCCCGAGGCAATTGAGCGAGATACTGGATGACCTCTCCGCTGCTTCTCCCGGCAGGCTAGGTCATAAACCGGCGATTCTCCTCAGACGTGAGGAGAACACACCCTCCTCCTCCCTCCCTCCCTGCATTCTCCCAGGGAGGAGAAATGAGACAGACAGGAGTCCTTTCTACATGTTTTATTCCTGTCACTCAACAGTACATAGAAATGTGACTGCACCCTTCAGACTCCATCAGAAGAGTCACACACTCCTCCCCTGTACTTCCAGTACAGGTCAGATGACACTCTGAGCTAACATCCGGTGCTCAGTACAGAGAATAGGCTCCACCTTTTCCCCAACAGTACATCTGCACTGTTTTGCATTCCAGCCATCTGGAGCTGGCTTTTGCCTTGGTGCTTTTTCCCAACAGGGCTTCCCTCCTTGCTGGAGGAAGAGCTGCTTTGCACGATCTTCGGAGGTTCCCTGCAACCCAACTGCCCTTCCACCTCTCGCCTCTGAGCTGATGGCAGTTCCCTGACACTAGTGGACCTGATGGGATACCTGCCTGTATATGGCCTTTATTGACTTGACTAAGGCCTTCAACACTGTAAATCGTAATGCCCCATGGACTGTCCTTCTGAAAATTAGTTGCCCAGATAACATCATTCGGTTCCTCCATGATAATATGACAGCAACAATCGCAGATAACAATGGCTCTCAACGTGAACCATTCACAGTGTGATCAGGTGTTAAACAGGGTTGTGTTATCTCCCAACTCTATTCATTATTTTCATTGCCATGATCCAACACTTTGTCGAAGGGAAACTCCCCACCAGAGTAGAAATTATATATCTAACAAATGGAAAGCTCTTTAATCTGAGTAGGCTGAAGCAAAGAGTAAGGTTGCCATAACTTCCTTCAAAGAGCTTCAGTATGCTGATGACAACGTAGTGTGTGCACACTCGAAGGAGGACCTCCAAACCATCCTAGATATCTTCGCAGAAGCTTATGAAATGCTTGGCCTATCATGCAACATCCAAAAAATCAAATTGATGCATCAACAAGCACAAAACAACCCCTATAGAGCGCCACAAGTCCAACTCAATGGTGTAACATTAGAAAGTGTTGCTCACTTCTCCTACCTGGGCAGTTATCTTTCCACAAGGGCTGACATCCAGCATCGCCTGAGCTCTGCAAGTGAAGCTTTCTCCCATGCAGAGTGTTTGAGGACCTTCGCAGGGAAACCAAAATGCTTGTTTACAAAGTTATTGTACTACCAGCCTTACTGTATGCTTGTGAAACATGAACCACTTATGAACACCATCTCCAGCTCCTCGAAAGATTCCATCAACGGTGTCTTCTGCCTCAGCCGGATGTTGGGCATTTAGTGTCACCACTCCCATACTGTGGAATACCTTTTCATCAGAGATTTGGCAGGGGTCCTTGCTTTTCTCTTTCAGGAGTCTCTTGGAGACTTTTAAGACAATAACCTAATGCAGTTTAAAAATGTTTTTAAACGGCCACTGTGAGAACAGCATGCTGGACTAGATGGGTCACTGGCTGGATACAGCAAGTTCTTCTTTTGCTCTTAAGAGGCCTCTGCTCCTTGGTTTAATAATATAAGATGCTTTTTCATGAATACTGGAAACTAGACAATGCTTCCTGAAGCATTGGCCTGATCCAACAAGCTCTTCTTACACACTTTAGAGGCTTCAAAAGGAAAGAAACTTTCAATCTCCATCTGCTTCTTAGTTTAATAATAGAAGATGCTTTTTCATGACTATTGAAGATTGCTTCCTGAAATGAGCAGAGAAAACTTTTGATGGCTAGTAGTTATCAACCTAATAACTAGTGACTTCCAGGTCGACTGCGGATAATGGTGGATGACAGAGACCGCTTGTCCTGAACAGCCTGCTTGTGGTGAGGAGATGGGAAGGGAGCACGGGTAAAGCACCTTCTCAAAAAAAGTCTGAAGGAAAAGTTTGGGTTCCGAAGGGTCCAGCCTTGTCAAAGGATGCTCTCTGGGAGCTCCCAAAGCTTTGCAGGGAGCCATGGGAGCTCCGAGATTGAGCACAGACACACAGCACCATCGAGACCCACAGCAAACTTCCTCAAATAATAACTGAAAAAAGCAGAAGAAGGGAAAACAGGAAATAAGAAATCAAAATAACAGATAAGGGGGGAAGCTAAGTGTGAGAAAGCAGAGTAAGAGAACAAGGACGGAAACATAATAGAACAGTGTGGCTGGAAAAATGATAACTGGTTTTTCTACTTTGCTTTTCATTTTTTAATGAACATTTTCCCAAAAGAAAGGACAGAGACCATCTAGTGGCATTCTGATATAATTACAAGTATTGAAAAGTAAGTTTTTCTTTTCTTTCTTCTACTTATTTTTCTTTTCCCCTCTCTCTTTTCATATTGAAATTGAGAATTAAAGTTTAAAATATTAGTATAATTATTTTAAATGATTTAGTTATTTCAAATAATAACTGGAAAAAAGTATTTATTATTTTGAACCTTTAAAAGGAGGAGGGGAAGTGGAGGAAGGAAGAAGGGAGAGAGGGGAGGAAGGAGGGGGAAAGAGATTTTTTTCCCTTTCCTTTTTTCCCCCTTTGCTGATAAAATTGTGGCCAATACAAGTTTCACCCCTCCCATAGCAGGAAGGATGCCAAACTCCCACCTTTCCTCTCTTACCCTTTGCAAAGTCTGTCCCTTGTTCACTTAGTTCGATTTCTGAGTCTAACTCTTCCCCTGGGCTCTGGGGGGCCACGTTCCTGACACAAGAGAGGATGAAGGAAGATACTGAAGCGGTGAAATTCACGAAGAGGCTCTAGGTAGGATGGCCATTTTGGAATTAAATCAAAAAGATCTGATCAAAAAGGTCTGAGAGGTATTTCAGAAGATGTGATGGTGGAATTAAGTGGGGGGGGGAATAACTTGCTAACCTATTGGAAGAAGAAATGGTTGGCAGTGGACAAAAATTTTCATGTGAAATCTAGATAGGCTAAAGCAAAAAAAACCCAAAAAACTGCTGAGTGACTGTTTGGTTTTTTTTTTAGCAAAGAGAATTCAGAACAGAGTAATACAGATTCACTACCAGAAAAATCTCCAGATCGTCAAGCAGAAAAGAATAATCTTGAAATAAATCCTGATGAGGTTGTTAAAGAAAAGAGTAAATTTCAAATATTTGGCAGATACACTGACATATAACAAAATCTGTGATGGGACGATGAGCTGCTTGTGTGTAAAATCCAAGTCCCTCAGAGTTTGGTCAAGTTTGCAAACCTCTGTCTGTAACGGAGCCCCTTAAACATGGCTCCGTCAGTCGCTGGCAGATTCCGACAGTGGTTGCTTTCGGAATCGCTTCCAACATAAAAGCTCCTTAACGGAAACACGTCTTCTGGACTCTCTGCGTGACAGTTTCCGGCGAGGAGTGGGTGTCCCTACAGGAGGTCCTGAAACCTCCCCACTGTTTTCGCTGGAAGTGTCTCTGAGCCATCCCTCCTGCTCACTTTCCCTCAGCTCAGCTCTTCTCCCCCTACTGGTTCCCTCTTCAGCTGCTGAGTCTCTCCCAACCTGTGTGAGCCCTTTCACCTCCCTTCCTTCCGATGGCAGTTCCCTGACATCCACCTCCCCTCCAGGGCCCCCTTCACCCCCTCCCGCCCCCTCCTCTACGGGCGGTGAGGAGGCAAAACCCCGGAATGAACTTCCTTCATCTTCCGATGTCTCGAACACTTCTCTCCACCTGTTGCGGTTCCTGGTCTCGAAGTACTCCTCCTCCTCAGAGTCCATCTCCCCTTCCCCTTCCGAGTCCGGGAATCCTTCCAACTCCTCCTCCTCATCGGTGGTCCCAAAGTATTCCCTCCGGAACCTCTCCACAGGCTGAGGTTTCCTTGGGAACCTTTGATGGAACGTTTCTATCAATACCTCGTCATTGATATCTTCTGCCATTACCCAAGTGTTTTCTGACTCCGGTTCTCCTTCCCACGCTACCAAATACTCCACCTGATCCCCCTTCCACCTGGCGTCGAGGATTTCTGCCACATGGCTGCTGCATTCCCTTTCTTCTATGACCGGTCCCCGAGTGGCCATCCCTTCTCGTCCCCCCTCATACGGTGACAGTAACGACCTGTGAAATACTGGGTGCAGTTTCATGTGGTTGGGTAACCGGAGCCTGAAAGCCACTGGGTTGACTTGTTGAATGACCTCAAAGGGACCCAACCTCCTGGGTCTTAATTTCTTACAACCTCCTTTGAACGGCAACCCTTGGGTTGACAGCCACACCCTATCTCCCACCCTTATGGTTTCACCTTCCCTTCGGTTCTTGTCTGCCTGCCTCTTGTATTCTTCCTTCGCCCTTTCTAAGTTGAGTTGGAGCTGACGATGGATTGCTTCCATTTCTTCTACGAAATGCTTGGCTGCCGGGACGCTCCATCTCTCCCCTTCTCCCCCTGGGAAAGCCCTGGGATGACACCCATAATTAGCCAAGAAGGGGCTCATCCCTGTGGACACATTCTCGGCATTGTTGTAGGCAAATTCCGCCAGCGCCAACTTTTCTACCCAGTCATTCTCTCTGTCATTGACATAACACCTCAGGTATTGCTGGAGGACACCGTTTGCTCTTTCCGCCTGCCCGTTGGTTTCAGGGTGCCGGGCAGTCGAAAAGTTGACCTCCACCTGCAGTAAGCTCATGAGCTTCCTCCAGAACCTGGAAGTAAATTGTTTTCCTCGGTCTGAGACCACCCTCAATGGCACCCGTGCAACCTAAAAATGTGTTCTACAAATAACTTCGCTGTCTCTTCCGCCGTGACTGCATGCGAGCAGGCTACAAAGTGGCACATCTTTGTTAGTAGGTCTACCACCACCATGATGGCTGTTTTCCCCTTGGACTTCGGCAGATCAGTCATAAAATCTATCGACACTGCCTCCCAAGGTCGTTCTGGGGTTGGTAAGGGTTCTAATAGCCCCGCCGGCGCCCGCCTCTCCCCTTTGGCTCGCTGGCATTGCTCGCACCCTCTTACATACTCCCGTACATCTTCCCTCACCTTAGGCCACCAAAATTCCCTGGTGACCAACCACATGGTTTTGTGTTGTCCAAAATGCCCCGCCGTGGGGCTGTCGTGCAACTGCTTGAGTACCCTCCCCCTTAAGTCTCCTTCAGGGATATACAGTGCCCCTTTGTAATACAAAGCTCCATTTCTTTCCTCGAAACCCCCTGGTTCCTCTCCCTCACCCCTAAGACCTCTGAGCTTATTCTGGGCGTATTCATCATTCTCTGTTTCCTCTACCAGTTCTCTTTGCCCCACTAATGCCGCCCCACACACCCAGCGGTCCTCTGGGATGACATGTCTCTCTTCGGGTGCCCCCTCCCCTTCCAAATATTCAGGTTTGCGTGAGAGAGCGTCCGCCCTAACATTTTCTGGACCTGGCACATAACAAATTTCAAAGTGGAATTTGGAGAACTCCTGGGCCCATCTCACTTGCCGTTGGTTGAGCACTCGTGCCGTTCTCCAATACTCTAAGTTCTTGTGGTCCGTGCACACTTGCACCTTATGTTGTGCCCCAATTAATAAATGCCTCCATCTCCTGAACGCTTCATGAATGGCTAGTAGTTCTCGGTCATACACCGTGTAGTTCCTCTCAGATTTGTTCAGCTTTCGCGAAAAAAAGGCACACGGTCTCCACTCCGACTCCTCCTTGCCAGGCTGCAGAAGCACCGCCCCCACAGCCCGGTCTGATGCGTCCGTTTCCACTCGCATCGGTTTTTGTAAATCCACATGCAGGAGCTGTTCTTCCGAAGTGAACGCCCTTTTCAGCTCCTCAAAAGCTCGCTCCGCCTCCGCCGTCCAAACGAATTTCCTCTTACTGCTGAGACAGTCCGTAATGGGCGCCGTCAAGTGGGCAAAATTTCTGATGAACTTCCGATAGAAGTTTCCAAATCCAAGGAATCTTTGCACATCCTTCCTTGTTTTCGGTGTTTTCCATTCCAGTACCGCTTGGACCTTGCCAGGATCCATGGCCAATCCCTTGTCCGACAAGCGGTACCCCAGGAATTCCACCTCCTTGGCATGAAACTGACACTTCTCTAGCTTCACCCACAGCTGATTGGCTTGCAGTCTGCCAAACACTTCCCTGACGTCTTTTACATGCTGCTCCTCATTCTCTGAATATACTAACACGTCATCTAAGAAGGCCACACAATTCTTGTAAAGCAAAGGCCCCAGGACGTGGTTCATAAACGATTGAAAGCACGCGGAGCCTGCTTGTAAGCCGAAGGGCATAACTAAATATTCAAATGCCCCCAAAGGGGTGAACATGGTGGTTTTCCATTCATCCCCCTTCCTTATTCGTATCAGGTTGTACGCCCCCCTCAGGTCCAGTTTAGTAAAAATCTTTCCCTTCCTGACCCTTGTCAAAATGTCATCAATTCTGGGCATCGGGAAAGTCACTGGTTCTGACACTGCATTTAAGGCCCTGAAGTCCACTACAAGCCTGGGTTTGTCCGTGTTTTTTTTGTCCACAAAAAACACTGGGCTGCCCCCCACCGCCCTGGACTCTCTGATGAACCCTCTCTTCAGGTTCTTGTCAATGAACTCCCTTAGCTCCTGCATCTCTCTGTCTGACATGGCGTACAGCTTGCCTACAGGGAGCTGTGCCCCAGGGAGTAAATTGATTTGACAGTCAAAGGGCCTATGTGGGGGTAGTTTGTCTGCCTCCCTCTCGCTGAAGACGTTGCTCAGGTCGGCGTATTGTTGGGGAACCTTCCCCTTCTCCGTTACTTCCGTCCCTGCTAGAGTGGCTCTGGCCCCTCCTTGAGCCTCCCGCTCTTTGCAGTGTTCTAGACAATGTGCTGACCCAAAGGAGACCACTCTCTGATGCCAGCCCACTAGCGGATCATGTAACGCTAGCCAGCTCATCCCCAAAATAATGGGAGCTCCTCCCAAGGTAGCCACATTAAATGCTATTAGCTCAGTGTGTCTTGCTACCCTCATTATCATTGGGACGGTCTGCTGGCTGACTTCTCCTCCCAGCAGCTCCCTTCCATCGATCGTGGTCACCTGCAAAGGGTTACTTAAAGGGATAGTCTGTATCTGGTGCTCAGCAGCAAACTCCTTACTCATGAAATTGCAGGAGCTGCCTGAGTCCAATAGCGCCTTTATCTTTGGTGGGTGTCCGTTAGGCAGCTCTAGTAACACCTCTATCACTAGGGCGGGTTTAGGAGGTTCCGGCGTGGGCACTTTCACTGCTCTTTGGCCTGGCTGCTGTGCCCTGACGGTGGCAGCCAGGCCTTGGCTTTTACTTGCTCCGGTACCTTTTCCTCCCTCTCCCCAACAGCTCCCGCCATTCCTTGCCATTCCTTTCTTTGGGGGCAGACTCTGGCAAAATGACCTGGCTGTTGGCAGAGATAACATTTCTTGGCGCCCTTTCCCTCCTTCTTCCGCTCTTCACTGGGCTTTGAAACTGCGCGCGCGCGCGCTGTTCCAATTTCCATCGGCTCTCCCGGCGGGAACGGTGGCTCTGGAATCTCTGGAATGCGAAGCTCCCTCCAACGTTCCCCCTTCCCTTCCCGCCTCTCCAAGGCTCTCACCTCTTGGCGCGCTCCTATGGTCAGCGCTGATTTGGTCAGCTGGTCCATAGACTCCGCCCTGGGCGCCCGGGAAAGTTCGTCTTTCACAGCCGAAGAAAGCCCTTCTTCAAAGAGCATTTGAATGGGTTCTGCCGATAGATCCCACCCCAATTTATGGATCAACATGGTAAACTCAGTCCAGTACTCACAAACAGATCGGCTCCCCTGTTTGCACGCCATTAACTGTCTGCGTACCACTCCCTGCTCAATATCGCTGGAAAACATCAGATCCATGGCACGAAAAAACTTCCTCGTGTCCTTCAGGATGTCATTATTCGTTGCCATCAGGGGCCTCACCCAGTCTTTCGCCCCCTTTTCGAGATGCCCAATCACAAAAGCCACCCGCGATTCCTCGTCGGGAAAGTCATCAAACTGCAGATTAAGGGCATATTGCATCTCTGTCCTAAAGGTATGATAGTCCTTGGGCTCCCCCCCAAACTTCTGTACCAATCCTGGCAACTTTCTGGCGAGCGGGGTGGTTTTCCCCTTCTCTGCATCTTGAGCCCTCCTCTCCTCGAGCCTCGCCGTCTGCAGCGCTAGCTGGACCTCCAACGCCCGGTACCTTTCTTCCAGGCTTGGACCCGCTCCAGCTCCTGCTTCTCCGGTTCCGGCTGGGTTGCTCATGATGCCTTCTCCTGCACAAGCTGCTCACGGAGACTGTCGGAATGCTGTGATGGGACGATGAGCTGCTTGTGTGTAAAATCCAAGTCCCTCAGAGTTTGGTCAAGTTTGCAAACCTCTGTCTGTAACGGAGCCCCTTAAACATGGCTCCGTCAGTCGCTGGCAGATTCCGACAGTGGTTGCTTTCGGAATCGCTTCCAACATAAAAGCTCCTTAACGGAAACACGTCTTCTGGACTCTCTGCGTGACAGTTTCCGGCGAGGAGTGGGTGTCCCTACAGGAGGTCCTGAAACCTCCCCACTGTTTTCGCTGGAAGTGTCTCTGAGCCATCCCTCCAGCTCACTTTCCCTCAGCTCACCTCCTCTCCCCCTACTGGTTCCCTCTTCAGCTGCTGAGTCTCTCCCAACCTGTGTGAGCCCTTTCACCTCCCTTCCTTCCGATGGCAGTTCCCTGACAAAATCCCTTATTGTTGGGTATAGCCTGATGCACAATCTATTACACATAAAGGAAGAAAACAAAGGTGTTGGGATCCCACTGAAGCAGACTAATTCTGGAGAAAATATGGAAAAGAATTAGCAGGAGAAAGGGCATTTGATTTGGAAGCAAGACAGGAAGAAGAACCAACAGAGGCTGAGACAAGAGACAAATAAACAAAGAACAAGATGACTGTAAATGGACTTAATAATAAAACTGAAAGAAACAAGATTGAACATGTGGTTAAAAAGTTAAATTTGGATGTGATTTGCTTTCAAGAAACACACATTGTGAAGAAACATAGAAGAATTTTGATTAATAAAAGATTGGGAAAGGACTTTGTAGCCTTTGATGCAACAAAGAAGAGAGGCATGGTAATGTATATAAAACCTGAACTGGATCCAAAGAAGAACAAGGAAGACTATTGATAACTCAAATAACATCACAAGGAGAAAAAAATATTGCCAATACAGTAGGTGTGAATGCACCAAATGAGAAAAAACTGGCCTTGAAGAAATTCTATTGGAAAATATGAATTGAAATATAATATTGATGGGAGATATGAATAGTGTAGCTTCCCTGGAATGGGATACAACTATAAGAAAAAGCAATACCCAATGCCCTTTTTCAGATAACAGGCAATTTAACCCTCATTGATATTTGATACATGAAGATATACTACGAGGCGTCTTGCCTGTGCTTGATAAAAGAATGGATAATTTTGAAAAACACCAATTTGCTGGCTCTAGAAGGGTATAATAATAGATATGGGTGGCACTCCTACCTATGGTATAACAAGGCGAAAATACACAGTGGTTTTACAAATCATATATTTAGGAGGGCCTTGTATGATGTATGGGACAAGAATAAAAATTTATTAGAGAGAACTACACCTTGGTGGCTATCCCTGAATGAAGTGTTAACAACAACAAAATTAAACATGGAGGGAAAGAGAGTAACTTATGAAGATATTTTAGTGAAAACGGAGAATGGGTGGAAATTAAAACCATATGAGGATATAAAATGCGTTTCACGGGATGGCTACAATATCACCAGGTGAATGGTTTACTAAAAGAGGATAAAAAACGGGATTCAGTGAGAAAAATTCAAAATATCAAACGAAATTTTGGAGGGCAGAACAAAACTTATGTCTAAATTGTATGACTATTTATTGGAATGGGATACTAAGCATGAATTAATTAAAGAAGTCATGATAAAATGGGCAATTGACTTTGGTTACAATATTGAGTACGATAATTGGGTAAGATTATGGAACGAAGGTATGAGGTTTACAGCATGCTCTACTTAAAAGAAAACCTAGGGGAAATGATGTACCGGTGGTACATTACCCCGGTTAAACTGGCAAAAATGTACAGATTGAGTAATAAAGCCTGCTGGAAGTGCAAATTAAAGATGGGGAATTCTACCATATGTGATGGACGTGTGAAAAGATGAAAAAGTTTTGGGATCTGATATATAATGAGCTGAAAAAAACTTCTTAAATATACATTTCCAAAGAAACCAGAGGCTATCTTACTAGGGATAATAGGAGAGGAGGTGAAAAAAGAAGATCGTAAATTATTCCAGTATGCGAAGGCTGCAGCTAGGATACTCATGGCCCAAAAGTGGAAATCCCAGGAGATCCCAACAGTAATGGAGTGGCAGATCAAATTCTTTGAATATACAGAATTGGCTAAAATGACTTATAAAATTTGAGACCAAAAAGGGACAAAGTTTGAAGCAGACTGGAGTACATTTGTTGCATATATAAGATTTAGTTGTTGAAGTTTAAAAACGGTAGCAGGGTTAACATAAATCCTGTGATGTGAATAGAGGGTAAATAAGAATCTGCAAGAGAAGATGTAAAATAGGAAAACTGAAGCAGGGAAGGAGGGAAGTCTGGGCGCGAAACTGTGCAGGATAAATAAGAGAATACAAAATGTTGATTGTAAAATATTAAGGCTGACTTCCGGGTTAGCGCCATCGGAGAGGAATCGGCTCCGTGGGAATCGGGTCTTGCCGCCGCGGCGAAGGCGGAGACCCTTCAAAAATCGCAGGCGGAGGAAGTCTGGGAATGTGGGATTGGACGGGCACCAAGAGCGCCTCCCCTACTCGTGGGGAAACCCATTTTCGGGGATCCGGAGCGAAGTGGGGTGAGTGGCGCGGTGCTTTGAATCGACTGCTACCTCCACGGAGTGAAGCCGCGCAGCCGTTGCCGGAGAGCGCTGACTTTTTCCTGTGGACAATTGGATCTAAAAGTAACTACCCATGAGTAAAGCGAAGAATTGGAGTTTTAAAAGTTGAATTTGGCAACGAACGGGGGGAGGCTCAAAACAGGAAGTCCGCCTTCCTCCTTTGTAAATAGTCGGAAGCAAACAGGCTTAAGCTAAAGCCTTGGAAAGTTTACTTTAAACGTCTAAATTTCCAGCATTAAAAATAGCGAACCCCCCCTTGGAAGCAGGAGAAGAGGGGGGGAGTTCTGGACAATATTTGCCTGCAAAAAGAGAGGGAAAGAAGCTAAATTTCCATCACTCAGAACCTGGGAACGGGCTGCCATTAAGATTGTTGTATTTTGGAGCGCTGCATAGACTGTGAATAGATCGCTCATTGACAGTTAGTGAAACAAGAGTGATACATTGTTTCAATTATCCTCTTCTGACTCAAAAGGGACTAAAGGAGTAAAAGAAACTGAGTGATAGTAACTGAGACTTGATACTAAATATACTGGTGCAATCGTGTTTTTTAAAAAAGCGACATTTTGGACTAACATAATATAATTAGTAACTATTTCCCTCTAGAGGAGGGTTTTGAAATTGCTACAAGGACTGGAATTTTCCAATTCTAAAGATAAGACTCTGGGACTGTGGAAGTGACCTTGAAGGGCTTAAGTGTTATGGCAGATGGAAAAGAAAAAATAGACCCGCCAATCCAAGACAAAACAACAAGGTCTGGGAAGTCTTGGCAGCGAAGAGCTTCTACATCTGGCCCTCCTGCTTCATCTGTGACTGTATTAATGCACTCTAAACCAAAAGGAATGATTTCAGAAGAGGCTTTGGCACTTGCATTGAGTAAGATAAATGAATCATTGGAACAAATGAATAAAAAATTAGATCAGAATACACAAAGTATAAATCAGAATACACAAAGTATAAATAGTTTGGGACAAAAAGTTAACTCAAATACAGAAGCTACTGAGAAATTGATTCAGGAGTCTAATTCAACTCGACAGATCGCAGAGGAAGTCAAGGAAAAGGTTGTTGCTGTGGAAGCGAAGGTAACTCAGCTGGAAACAGAGAGAGTCCCAGATCTACAGAAGCAACTTGAGGACCATAAGTTGGCGCTTTCTATGATTGAGCTTAAGGAAAAACAGACAAACTTGAGGATTAGAGCTGTACCTGAACTGGAAAAAGACTGCTTGATAGACTCTCACGGAGGAATTTGCAGACTATTGGGACTTGGATTTGGGAAAAGAGGAGTTCAGAATTGTGAGGGCCTTTAGACTTGGAAGAGGAGGGAAGAAGGAGAAGAACAGAATAAGAGACTGTTTGATTACCCTCCGATCTAAAGAAGAGAGAGATAAAATTTTGGGCTGGCATTATGAGAAGACTTTGGTAATACATCAGTCAAGAGTGGAAATATTTAAAGATATCCAAAAACATCTTCTGGACCTTAGGTCCAACTTTAGAAATTTGGTTGCCCTGTTGAGAAGGAACAAAATCATCTTCAGGTGGGAATTCCCTCAAGGCCTATCCTTCAGCTTTAAAGGAAGGAAAATAAAAATAAGATCAGTAGAAGATAAAATAAAGTTTCTGTTTAAATACGAAGAAGATCTGCAGAAGGGAATTGGAAAAGAACCAACAGCACTGGACAGAAGATCACCAGATAGAGGATCAGAGCAAAGAGCATTGGAGAGAAGATCACCAAACAGGGGAACGTTGGACATATCAACATTATCTTTTGGATTGGACCCCCCAGTGAACGTGCCAACACCACCACCAACAGAAGAGGAGCAATCTTTGGGGACAGTTGGGGGGGTACCAAAGTAACCACATGATGGCGCTGCAGGCCTTGAGTTGGAATGTGAATGGACTGAACTCCCCTGAAAAAAGGCGGAGAGTATTTCATATATTGAAAAAAGAGCATTTGGACTTGATTTGTTTACAAGAAACACATGTGACAAGGTTACACAGGAAGCTATTGAACAATAAAAGATTAGGCCAAGAATTTATCTCATCGGATAAAGTAAAAAAAAGAGGAGTGGTCCTCTATGCAAAGGAGAGCCTATCACCAAAATTTATATTTAAAGATGATCAAGGAAGATTTGTTGCAATTGAAATTCAAACGCAAGGAGAAAAATTCCTGATAATAGGTATCTACGCACCAAATGAAGGAAAATCGGATTTTTTAAAGAAGTTACATGAGACTCTGATGGATTATATGGATTACAATATGATTTTGATGGAAGACATGAATGGTGTAGTGTCTACAAATATGGATAAGGCACAAAGACAGATAGTTACCAAGGATGGAAGATTACCAAAAACTTTCTTTGATATGACTGAAAATATGGATTTAGTTGATATCTGGAGAACGAAGAACCCTCTGGGAAGAGAGGGAACCTTCTTTTCTGAGGCTAAAATGACATGGACAAGAATTGACCAAATCTAGGTAAACAGAGGACTGGCTCCGAAGACTAGCAAAGTGGAAATCTGTCCCAAGACCTGCTCCGATCATAATGCCGTGAAGATGGAAATGAAATTGATGCCAATTGGTTCCTTTAGATGGAGAATGAATGATACTTTATTTAGGAATGAAGAATTCACTTTGTTGTTGTTGTTGTTTAGTCGTTTAGTCGTGTCCGACTCTTCGTGACCCCATGGACCAGAGCACACCAGGCTCTTCTGTCCTCCACTGCCTCCCGCAGTTTGATCAAACTCATGCTGGTAGCTTCAAGAACACCATCCAACCATCTCATTCTCTGTCGTCCCCTTCTCCTTGTGCCCTCCATCTTTCCCAACATCAGGGTCTTTTCCAGGGAGTCTTCTCTTCTCATGAGGTGGCCAAAGTATTGGAGCCTCAGCTTCAGGATCTGTCCTTCCAGTGAGCACTCAGGGCTGATTTCCTTAAGAATGGAGAGGTTTGATCTTCTTGCAGTCCATGGGACTCTCAAGAGTCTCCTCCAGCACCATAATTCAAAAGCATCAATTCTTCCGCAATCAGCCTTCTTTATGGTCCAGCTCTCACTTCCATACATCACTACTGGAAAAACCATGGCCTTTACCATACGGACCTTTGTTGGCAAGGTGATGTCTCTGCTTTTTAAGATGTTGTCTAGGTTTGCCATTGCCTTTCTCCCAAGGAGCAGGCGTCTTTTAATTTCGTGACTGCTGTCACCATCTGCAGTGATCATGGAGCCCAAGAAAGTAAAATCTCTCACTGCCTCCATTTCTTCCCCTTCTATTTGCCAGGAGGTGATGGGCCCAGTGGCCATGATCTTCGTTTTTTTGATGTTGAGCTTCAGACCATATTTTGCGCTCTGCTCTTTCACCCTCATTAAAAGTTTCTTTAATTCCTCTTCACTTTCTGCCATCAAAGTTGTGTCATCTGCATATCTGAGGTTGTTGATATTTCTTCCAGCAATCTTAATTCCGGCTTGGGATTCATCCAGCCCAGCCTTTTGCATGATGAATTCTGCATATAAGTTAAATAAGCAGGGAGACAATATACAGCCTTGCCGTACTCCTTTCCCAATTTTTAACCAATCAGTTGTTCCATATCCAGTTCTAACTGTAGCTTCTTGTCCCACATAGAGATTTCTCAGGAGACAGATGAGGTGATCAGGCACTCCCATTTCTTTAAGAAATTCATTAAGAAGGCCCAAAAAACTTTGAGAGACTATTTTGAGATAAATATGAACACTACTGTGGAAAAAAGAGTAATCTGGGATGCAAGCAAAGCGGTCATGAGAGGATTTTTGATACAACAGAATGCAATTAAGAAGAGAATTCAAAATGAGAAAAAAGACAAAATCCTGGAAAAAATAAAGGAAGGAGAGAAGAAATTGAGAGTGAAACCAAAGTCGCAGGAGATTTTGAAAGAGATAAAGTTATATCAAGTACAATATATGAAAATGATGAATCAGGAAATAGAATGGAAGATTAAACAGATGAGACAAAAGACATTTGAATTGGCAAATAAGTGCGGGAAACTGTTGGCTTGGCAAATGAAAAAAAGACAAAAACTTAATACCATTACGAATTTGGAAGTGGAAGGAAAGATTATACAGAATCCAGTAGAAATTAGAAAGTGCTTCCAGAGGTATTTTAAACAACTATATACACAGGAGAAGCAGAAAGAAATGGACATCAATAAATTTTTGAAAAGGAATGGACTACAAAAAATTTCCCAAGAAAACAAGTTAATGTTGAATTACAAAATAACGGAACAGGAAGTAGAAGGGGCCATTCAGAACATGCAATTGGGTAAATCTCCAGGACCGGATGGACTGACTTCAAGATATTATAGATCTCTGAAAGAATGGTTAATACAACCTTTGAAGGAAGTCTGTAACGAAATATTGGAAGGGAAAAGGGCACCAGAGTCGTGGAAGGAAGCTTACATCACACTTATACCGAAAACAGAGACTGAAAAGACACAGCTCAAGAACTACCACCCCATATCATTGCTTAATGTGGATTATAAGATTTTTGCAGACATTTTGGCTAAAAGATTAAAAAAGGTGTTAGCAGAAGAAATCCATAAAGACCAAGCGGGCTTTCTCCCGGGCAGACATTTGTCTGACAATACGAGGAATATAATTAACATTTTAGAAAAACTACAAGTGAAGATTAATACCAAAGCAGTTTTGATATTTGTGGATGCGGAGAAAGCCTTTGACAACATTTCCTGGAGTTTTATGAAGAAGAATTTATTGGGGATGGGGGTTGGTCAAGGTTTTGGAAACGGTATAGGTGCAATTTACTCAGAACAGAAGGCTAAATTAATTGTGAACAATGTAGTGACGGAAGAATTTAAGATTGAGAAAGGAACATGACAAGGTTGCCCAATCTCTCCATTGCTTTTTATATCGGTCCTGGAGGTTTTGTTAAATATGATTAGAAGGGACCAATTGGTAAAAGGTATACAAGTGGGAGCCAAACAGTACAAATTGAAAGCATTTGCTGACAATCTGGTATTGACTTTACAGGAGCCAGAATCTAGCACCAAAAGAGTATTAGAACTGATTCAAGAATTTGGTCAGGTAGCAGGTTTTAAGTTGAATAAGACAAAAACTAAGGTTCTAGAGAAGAATTTAACTGAGATTGAGAGAGATAAGTTTCAGAAGGAGACAGGATTGACACTGGTTAAGAAAGTGAAATATTTAGGGGTTAACATGACTGCTAAGAATGTGAATTTATTTAAGGATAACTATGAAAAATGTTGGACTGGAGTAAAAAAGGATTTAGAAATATGGTCAAATTTGAAGTTATCGTTGTTAGGCCGAATCGTTGCGATAAAAATGAATGTATTGCCAAGAATGCTGTTTTTGTTCCAAACACTGCAAATTTTGGACAAAATGGACTGTTTCAAGAAGTGGCAGAGAGATATCTCTAGATTTGTCTGGCAGGGCAAGAAGCCTCGTATAAAATTTAAGATATTAACTGATGATAAAGAAAGAGGTGGATTTGCCCTGCCAGACCTTAAACTTTATTATGAATCAGCCACTTTTTGTTGGCTGAAAGAATGGATGCTTCTTGAAAATACCGACGTGTTGGATTTGGAAGGTTTTAACAATGTATTTGGTTGGCATGCGTATTTGTGGTATGACAAGGTTAAAGCACATAAAGCGTTTAAAAACCATATTGTCAGGAAAGCACTGTTTAATGTCTGGATAAGATACAAAGACCTGTTAGAAAATAAAACCCCGAGATGGCTGTCACCAATGGAAGCAAAGGCTCAGAAAAAATTCAATATGGAGGCCAAATGGCCGAAGTATTGGGAAATTCTGGAACAAGAGGGAGATAGACTAAAACTGCAGAGCTTTGAAAAATTAAAAAATAGAGTGCGAGATTGGCTCCATTACTATCAAATAATGGAGGCATATAACTGGACAAAAAATTAGGCTTCCAGGTGGAAAAATCAAAATTGGAAATAGAATTGTTAGATTCTAAAGTTAAGAATTTGTCAAGAATGTATAACTTGCTGTTGAAATGGAATACTCAAGATGAAACGGTGAAATCTGCTATGATTAAATGGGCACAAGATGTTGGACATAATATTATGATGGCTGACTGGGAACAGTTATGGACCACAGGTATGAAGTTTACGGCATGTAATGCCTTAAAAGAGAATTTAATGAAAATGATCTACAGGTGGTACATAACACCAGTCAAGCTTGCAAAAATCTACCATTTGCCCGATAATAAATGTTGGAAATGTAATGAAACTAAAGGTACATTCTTTCACCTTTGGTGGACATGTCCAAAGATTAAGGCATTCTGGGAGATGATCTATAATGAAATGAAAAAGGTATTTAAATATACCTTCCTGAAGAAACCAGAGGCCTTTCTCCTGGGCATGGTCGGTCAACTGGTGCCAAAGAAGGATAGAACTTTTTTTATGTATGCTACAACAGCAGCAAGAATACTCATCGCAAAGCACTGGAAGACACAAGATTTACCCACCCGGGAAGAATGGCAGATGAAGCTGATGGACTACATGGAATTGGCAGAAATGACTGGCAGAATCCGAGACCAGGGAGAAGAGTCGGTGGAAGAAGATTGGAAAAAATTCAAAGTATATTTACAGAAATATTGTAAAATTAATGAATGTTAGAAGGATGTTGGAATGAAGTTACATGGTTTCAGCAGAAATGTTATAAAGAACTAAGTAAAAATAGATTGTTAATGGGTCAAAAGTGTAAAATTTAAGGTCAGATTGTGTTAAGATAAATTATAGAACAAAAATTGAGAAAGATGAAAAGGATTTGCTGAAACAGCTAATTGAACAAGAATACAAAAAAGGGAGGCGTGAGGAGGTCGATGATACAAGTAAATGAAAGGTAGAGCTATAGAGATATTAGATGTGTTTTTCTTAAATGTTTTTGCTTTTCTTGATGTTTTGTTGTATTGTTTTTTTGTTTTCTTTTTTTCTTTTTTTTCTTTTTAGTTTTGATTTATTGCGAATTTTTTACTGTTTCTTTCCTTTTTTCCCCTGTAACTATTATACTCTCAATAAATATATTTAAAAAAAAACAAAACAAAATGTTGATTGTAAAATATTAAGTTTTATTTATATTTGTGAAAAAAACTCAATAAAAAGCATTTGGGGGGGAAGGAAAATATGAATTGAAATATAATATTGATGGGAGATATGAATAGCGTAGCTTCCCTGGAATGGGATACAACTATAAGAAAAAGCGATACCCAATGCCTTTTTTCAGATAACAGACAATTTAACCCTCATTGATATTTGGAGAGCAAAACACACACTGACCAGACAATTCACATTTTATTTTAGCGTGAATAATTACGAGCAGAACAGACTCTGGATGGACTTCTAGAGATTTTTCTATTAAGGTAAAGAAGGTAGAAATTCTACATCGGACATTATCAGATCACAACTCTATTATTGTGGAATTAAGAACAGGGCAAGGTTTCCCAGTGAGATGGAGATTAAATGATAATTTATTTAACGATCAAGAAATATTAGAAAAGCGGGGGGAGATGCTAATGGATTATTTTGAAATTAATTTAAATGAGAAGACAGATTTAAAAGTAGTATGAGATGCGAGTAAGGCAGTTATATGGGGGGCTTATTCCGCAAAGCACATACCAAAAAAGATGAGAGAGTTGAAAAAGCAAGAAATCTTAGAAGAAATAAAAAGAAAAGAAAAAGAACTAATAAATTCCCCAAGAAAAGAGTTAGTGAAACAGGATATTAAAATATTATAAACACAGTTCTCAATGATAATAAATCAAGAAATAGAGTGGAAAATAAAATATTTAAAACAGAAACAATATGATTATGGTACCTTCATCATAAAATGAACCAACTGCAAGGCCAGGTTCCCACTTGAGCACTGTGTTCCAGGTGTTGGTTGGTAACTTGAGGCTGTATTTCTGTAATGTGTTCTGTGTGGAACTGCCCTTGGGCCTGATGAAGAAATACCAGCAGGTGTAGAATAGGTGGCTAGATTGCTGATGGAGGCATCTGACCAAGATTATGTGACACCATGGGGCAATTTGGCCAAGCAACCCTTGCTGACTGAAGTATTGTTTCCCCTCACATAAAAATTTCCTTGCACCTTTAAAGAAACAAGAAGACAACATCATTGGAAGAAGGTATTAACGTTTATTTCTCAAAAAACATGAAAGTGATAAGAAAGTAGCCAAGACACAGAAGCCAACCAACCCTTGCAAAGGCCAACTAGGTAAAGGTTCTTTTAGGCACATTGCTGTAGGGGGGAAAAGGCACCTGTTTTTTAAGGGACCGGGGTGCACGAAATCAGTGCTAGCTGGTCCCTGTTGGGATGGGTAGTGCAGAAGGCAGGAATGCCAACAGGAAGGAAACCCAGAGCCACTGATTCTAGTGATGCCCCCAGTCCTTGTCCATGCTGAGTACTACAATGGCAACAGAAACTGAGGAGGAGGAAACTGCCAGGCAGTGGCATCCCCATGTCATATTTGTGAAGGCAGGCAGAAAGGAACTGGCAGAAGGCCGGTTACTGTTTTATCACCTTTAATTGCACAGCCTGAATTTGCCTCATCCACCCTAATGCAACAGCTCCTACTGGCCAAATGGTCTATCTCAAGACACCTGAATGCCTAGAACTAGTGGCTTTGTATAGGGAAGCAACTGAGAAAATGAGAGCTTGCAAAAGGACTAGAGAAGGATCATGTTTCATTTATCTTTTTATCTTTTGCCTTTCCTTCCTTTCCTTGGAACAGCCTATTCAGGAGAAGCCAGTTGTTTCTCCAATATGTAGGTAAGATGGTAGTGAAGGGAACAGAAAGAATATGGGGAATAACTGCTTCAAAATTGTACAAGGGGGATAAATCATTCCTGGTATTTGACTTGGTTGCTTTAAGTCAGGATCAAAGTACTTATCATGATGCAGCAGATGAGCGAGGAAGATAGTGGCAAGATGGATGTGATTCAAACACATTGATGGAGCCAGTCCTTCTCGTCTGCATATACTGTGCTGACCTCATTCCCAACTTGTCTTTCCCCCTTTACCTCCAGCTACTCCTGTCATTCATCATTGTGCCATACAGTGGCAGGTAAGAAAATGTGTTCTGCAGTTGCTGTGCCTCCTTAATGGCTAGGTACACCCACACCTCCAACTAAGCTGGCGTGGTTTTGAAATGGGGTGACACACCCCACTAAGGTGATATCCACCCTGGATTGTGGAAACTCTCACTATGTGGGCAGTGAGAACTTCAATCAATGATGCTATCAGGGTGACAAGAATGGAGCCACTGCTGAATGAATACCACATAAAAATTGCAACAAGTGTGATTGATTTCCCCATGACTGCTTACTTGGATATTTTCTGTAGATATTTCTGCAGATTCCATTATTCTAGCATCATTATTTTAGTAAAAGGAACCAGTCACTTTGAGGAATTTTGTCAAAAAGCAGGATATAAATCTAAATAAATTAAACCGTGTAAAGACTAAGAAGCATACTGTGACTAAACTTGCACTAAATTATTATTGCCATGGCGCAATCTACATCCACGGCACTTTGCAAATGACTCTAATTGTCAGGCCCGAGGAATCTCTCCCTCCCTTCCTGATGTTTTCAAGGAGCCAGGAGAAAACAAGAAGGCTTTTAAGTATGATTTATTCAGTCACTGCTGTAACACAAAGAATTCCAGTCTTTACACCATCATGGAATTATTCATTCTGACTCCTCCTCATTTCCCCTCCCCCAGCAGCATCGACTCCTACGGAAGCTTTCCATTGCCAAACATTGTTGCGTACGCTGCTCTGGTACCCTCAGCGACCGCTGCATCCTAGGGGATGGAGGATCTCCCATCTCTACCTGGTTTTCTCTCTCATAGTTTGGCTGCAATTCATAGCTGTCTCTCTCCCCCCTGTCAGCTCCAGGAGAAGGGGGGGGGGGAGAGATTCCTCTCATCTGTCTGCTTCTTCATTCCAGTCCCTGACACCAATACTGTCAGGCATCATAAAGAATATCTACCTCTCATCTCTATAATAACATTCCCCAACACACCCAATGATTTTCAGATCGAAAGCTTGGGCCTTTGTTCACATCATCTTCAGGAACAAATGCCCAACAAATTCTTAAATCCTGATCAGCCTACTCTGGTATTCATAATTGAGGCTATGGCAGAAACAAATCAGCTAAGATGGAAACTTGAGTCTTTCAGGAGCTAAAAGATAAAGGTGTGTGTGTGTGTAAGTGTAAGCCTGGTTGCTCCAGCAACTCTGGGCAGCTAAGAACATAATAAAAACACAGCAACACATCATCGATTAAAAGCTTCCTGATACAGGATTGCATTCAGATGTCTTCAGAAATTTGTGTAGTTGTTTATCTATTTGACATCAGATGAGGGTGTTCCACAGGGCGGGAGCCACTCCCAACTATGAAGGCAGCTTGCCTGATTCCTTGTAACATCACGTCTTGCAGTGAGGGAACCGCCGGAAGGCCCTCAGAACTGGATCTTAGTTCACAGGCTGAATGATGAGGGTGGAGACACTCCTCAGGTATACAGTGGCAGGGCCATTTAGGGCTTTAAAGGTTAACACCAACACCAACACTTTGAATTGTGCTCAGAAATGTACAGGGAGCCAATATACGTAGATCTTCCATGCTGGGTGTTATATGGTGCCAGCGGCCGCTCCTTATCACCAGTCTAGCTACCAGAATCAACACAGAATTAACCTGTTCATCCATGGACAGATGTGAGTTCAAAATGACTCTAAGGTTGTGCACCTGATCCTGATTATTCAATACCTTCTGAATAATCCTATTATTCAATACATGGCAGCATGGCTTAGGTTTGCAAAGTTGCATCTGAAAAAACCACAAGACTTCTGGAACAATGTCCTTTGTACAGACGAGACCAAAGTGGAGATGTCTGGCCTTAATGCACAGCACCACCTTTGACGAAAACCAAACAGCATATCAGCACAAGCAGCTTGGGGTGGTGATTTGGGCTTGTTTTGTAGGCACAGGAGCTAGGAACCTTGTAGTCATTGAGTCAACCATGAACTCCTCTGTATACCAAAGTATTCTAGAGTCAAATGTGAGGCAATTTGCTGACAGCTATAGCTTGGCCAAAATTGGGTCATGCTGTTAACAGGACAAGGATCCCAAGCATACCAGGAAATCTATCACATAATGGCTGGAAAAGAACAGAATCAATGACCTAGTCAAAGTCCAGACCTCAGCCCAATTGAAATGCTGCGCAAGACCTTAAGATAGCTGTGCATAAACAGATGCCAGCAAACTTCAATGAGCTGAAGTGATGTGAGAGACTGATAAAGTCCTACAGAAAATGATAGCTTCTTATTGTTGCTAAATGTGGTTCTACAAGCTATTTAATAATAAGATGTACTTAGTTTTTCACACATGGCTTTTCCATATTGTCTTTATTTCTGTTAATAAATGGCACAGTGTAATGTGTCATTTGTTGTTGTTCACCTGAGGGTGTGTGTGTGTATAATCACATTTTTAAATGTGGAATTGTTCCCAATGTAGTAAACATTCATATAGATTTGTTTTGGGATGCCTCATAGGAATCATAGAATAATAGAGTTGGGGTGAACCACAAAGGTCATCTATGCCAACCCGCTTGAAGCTGAATCACTCCTTTTCGAGAGCAGATGCACCTCATGCCTTCCTCCACAGACATCCTATTGGGAGAAAGCCAGCTAATGGGTGCTAGACGAACAGGCCTCTGAGTTCCTGGGCCCTTGACCAGGACCAGCCAGCCACAGCTGCTTTGTTGACCCCTTGGGATAACTCTGTGTACTGCAGAGGTCTGCAGCCCACAGGTTCAAACCAAGTGAAAGCTTATCTCTATAAACATAAAAGAGATGTGAATAAAAGAGACATTACTCTTTCACTTGTAATATTATTTCATGTTTCAGTTAAGCACTCGCCTTCCCATTATAAAAGGGGCATTCTGGGAGTATTGCAGGATAGGGCAAGAAAGCACTCGTATGTCTTTGAAAACCTAGGACCTTCTGAACACACAGCAGGTGCTGGGTTACTGAGCTAGGGTCCCTTCCAGATAATTAATAAACAATACAGCACAATTCTGTGTATATCAGCTTAGCTTTAATAACATAATTATTAATGCTTCCTATAACAGACATCTCGTCAGAAACACTGCAACTGTTTTATATGGACTAGTTAGCTTTGTAATGCTTATCAAATCGTTCTGAAAGAGCTCTTAACATATTTCCTGGGCTTTTTTGGTATTTATCCCTAAGATTTTCAATTGCGGTCTTTGCCTGTTGAAAGAAGAACAAAGGAATACATTGTGTTATAGGAATATATTGCTAAATAGGTGTTCACAGTTATTAATATCTGTGAAGAAAAAGCTAAAGGGATCAGAACCAGAGGCAACCCATTTATTCCAGCTATAGAAGCACAATATGTAACTTCTTTCATGCAAATGTCTATGTATAATTAGATGTGTTGCACGAGAGTCCTTGTCTCTCAACCCTCAAAAGTGGTTTCTTCAACATGGAGGGTTGGGCCAGAGCAGCCAGGGTGAGGAACCCCCACTAGGAAACTGCTCATCTCTCAGTGAATCCAGCCCACACTCTTTATGTTTACCAAGAGCACTGTATGAGAATGGCAGAGATACAACCAAACATAAGGGCCTTGGGCTGCTTGGTACGTATTATCCTGCACAGCTGTTACCTCCAGCTATGTGAGGAAAACGGTAGAAATGCTATTGAGTTATATTTCACTATGCTCAGTGCTATTTTTCCAGAAAAAGAGGTGCCTGAACTCACTATGAACACCTCCCTCGTTCTCTTCAAATGGCAATGGCTAACAGGGCTAGTGACAGAAATCAGTCACCTCCTGGTTCCATGCCTGAAAACAGCACAGCAGGGCACGGGTAAAATAGTAGAGTAGAATGGAGTCACATTCACGTGCAGAGTTGCAGTAAGTCACACAAACATCAGAATTTCTTCAGTAATAGTTTTATTGAGGCTTAAGAGCGTAGAGTGCTTACTGGGTCCCCCACCGGGGAGGGGGCTTGGAAGAACCCTATGGGGCAGATTCTGGGGCAGGGGTCGGCAACCAGCAGCTCCAGAGCCGCATGCGGCTCTTTAACACCTTTGCTGCGGCTCCGGGGCGGAGGCGAGGGGAGGAGGCGCATTTTCCGGGTGGAAACACGCAAAAAGCCGCTTACGAGTGGATCACTCCCTTATCTACCGGGGGCACCTTGATCGCGCCGAAAACCTCTCCGTTTGGATTGCTTGCTGCCTATCCAATTCGATTCGCTGCTGGAAGCCTAGCGCGCTACGCAAGCTCATCGCCGCATTTTACCTTTCCTGGGGAGGACTCGGCGCGCCTGGCTGATCAGGTTGTGGGGTACTTTTATTTCAAGTCGCGGTCGCGTGGAATTTGTGCTTTGTGACCGTTTGAAGCGGGGGGTTTTTCTTGGGAGGCTGGGCGGCGCGAAGAGAGGGAGGCTTGTGGTAGTGTCGGGGCTTGTCTCTAGCAACGTAAGTCCTCGCTATTTGGTCACGCGCGCAGCATTCTCCTTGTGGGGGTGAGGTGGCTTCGGCACTCCAACGCTTGCTTTGCGGGCTGCTTTCTTTAACGCGGAAGGTTGAGGCTCTAAAAGCGTCGGAAGCAGCTGTGCTGTTGCTGGGTAACCGGATCGTCCCGGCAGCCATCTTATCTGCCCACGTGGTCTTCTGAGGCGGCCGCCATCTTACTATAGGCAATTCCACGTGGGAGTTAGTTGCCTGAAGCCCCTTTTTAGTTGCTTGAAGCCCCTTTTTAAACTTAAGCAGGGGAAAGTTTGGTGAATAGCTAACGCTTTCCTTGGGGAACGTTATGCAGCAGCTTCTTGCCAGTCTTTGTCGTCCTGCCTTTGTAAGCAGGCTGCATTGAAAGGGGGCATGTACGCTGGTCACTGTTTTGAAGGGGAGTGAAGAACACACACTCAAAAAAAGGTAACTTGTTAATTTAACGTTTATTTCTATGAGGAGGAGTAATTCTGAGGGGTCAAACAAAGAAATAATAAAAAGTGTCAAAAAAGGTATTTTTATAATGACGAGGATGGCATTGGGCCCTCATTATTAATTATTATTTACATCAGGCACTGATTATGATTTATGGTACACTGGGGCCCTGATTAATTTTCTGTGGCATTTTGGGGCATTGATTATTGGGCATAGCAAATTTTGCTATGGGGCCCTCTGATTTCTAATTACGTCCCTGTTTTGGACCCCTGGTAGGCCAGCCATGGATAAAGGCAAGAAAAGAAAAATTTCTGAAGAAAACAGAATGTTTAATGATACATGGACAGAATCATTTGCATTCTCTACTGACAAGACTGGTTTACCAGTATGCTTAATATGTGGTGAGAAATTTGCAAACAACAAAAAGTCAAATATTGCAAGACATTTCCAGAATAAACACACAGCCTTTGCTGAAAAATATCCAGATGGAGATGAGAGACGAAAAGCCGTTGTAGAACTTATGAGGAAGGTTGATAGGAGCAAAAATAATTTCAAGAATTGGGTGAAGTCTGCAAATTCCACAACATATGCTAGTTTTGTAGCCGCTCAGGAAATAGTCAAGCACGGGAAGCCGTTCACAGATGGAGATTATATAAAAGAAGCATTCATTAAGATTTCGGAACATCTATACATGGACTTCAAAAACAAGAATGAAATTGTGCAGAAAATCAAAGACATGCCTCTGTCTGTGAAGACTGTTAAAGACAGAACCCTAAAAATGGCAGAAAACATTAGCAAACAGCAAATTCAAGACATTAATTCAGCTGTGGTGTACTCCATCACCTGTGATGAGTCCAAAGATAAAGGTGATATTGAACAAATAGCACTGTTCTGCCGATATGTGAACTCTTTTGGGCCACAGGAAGAACTGATTGAGCTGATACCACTAAAAGACCAAACAAGGGGTGAGGATATCTGTAAGGCTGTCCTGGACTTTTTAAGTGCTAAAAAAATAAACACCAACCACCTGGTCTCAGTGGCTACTGATGGGGCACCGAGCATGAGAGGAGCACAGAAGGGCTTTGTGGCTCTACTGCAGAAGGCACTGGGTAGAACGCTGCTGTCATTTCATTGCATCCTGCACCAAGAGGCATTGTGTGCTCAAACATTTCCCCCCGAATGCACAAAAGTGATGGATGTGATCATTCAGATTGTTAATAAGATAATGGCAAAGGGTTTAAACCACCGCCAGTTGCGTTTGCTATTGGATGAGGTGGAAAGCACATATTCTGACCTCCTGCTCCACAACAAGGTCCGGTGGTTGTCCAGAGGCGAGGTGCTAAAATGCTTTGTCACATGTTTGGAAGAAGTAAAAACCTTCCTGGCCAGCAAAGAGCTTACCTTTGCTGAGCTGGAACAGCCAGAGTGGCTGGAAAAATTACATTTTATGGTAGACATGACAGCCCATCTAAACACGCTAAATACAACCTTCAGGGGAAAGGAGGCACAGCCCTGCACATGCTGGAGGAGGTTTTGGCATTCGAGCGCAAGTTGACAGTGTTTGTCAAAGATTTCCAGAGAGGTACACTGTCTCACTTTCCCTCTTTGAGAGAGTTCAAACAAAGTCATGATACGATAAATTTGGAATATTTCAAGTCTGCAATCACCGCAATGCAAAGCTCGTTTGGGAAACGATTCTGTGGGTTCAGAGAGGAAAAAAACACATTATCCTTCCCTGTCACTCCCCTGGCGATCGATCCATCCCTATTGAATATGACTGCATTTCCAGGTGTAAGTCAACCTGATCTTGAGCTGGAACTGGCAGATATAGCCGACAAAGATATATGGGTGTCCAAGTTCAAATGCTTGACCGCTACTCTTGAGGATGTTGCCCGTCAGAAGGCCATTCTGGCTCAGAATCATAAATGGAGTGATATTGAAAACCTTCCCAAACAGGACAAACTTGTATTCGAAACATGGAATGCCATCCCCAACACTTATATAAACATGAAAAAGTATGCATTTGGAGTCCTCTCGATCTTCGGTTCCACATATGTATGTGAGCAGGTCTTCTCCAACATGAACTATATTAAAAACAAACATCGATCACGCCTCACAGATGACAGCTTGCAAGCCTGTGTGAAAATGAAGGTGACGTCTTACAGCCCTGATGTGCAGACACTGAGCACTGAGGTTCAGGAGCAAAAGTCCCATTAACCTGGTTACCTGGTTGTAAATTAAATATTTTAATTAGCTATTAATTTGTCTTTTTTTTCTTGAGATTGACAGCTGACTGCACGATCCTGTATATATAGCATTAAGGTAAGAAACAATATATGCATTGTTATATTTGTTTTAAATGTCGCAATGGTTTTGCGGCTCCCAGTTGTTGTTTTTCTTCGGAAACGGGTCCAAGTGGCTCTTTTTGTCTTAAAGGTTGCAGACCCCTGTTCTGGGGCATATGGTGGGCAGAAGAAGTTCTACTGCATGAGCAGATCTTTGTGCAGCACTACATAAAATGCATAGGTTTTTCATGGTCTCAACAATTTACAGAGAGGGAAAGCTGAGTGATGAACATAATGCACAAAAGTCTATATAATGAACCCGATCTCTGGTCATATAGAATGAGTAAGTCAGTAGTCAGAATTCAATTTATACAACTGAAAGAGAGAAACCAACAGGAAAACAATATTCTGCTTTTTTACTTCCTTGTGTAGAGTTAACTTACTTTTTCAGCCAGCTCTGCAGCTTTTATATTTGGATCATATGGGATGGGTTCTCCAATATATGTCCTCAGTTTCACTGGAAGTCCTCCATATATGGGAAGGTAGAGAAGTCTTGTTTTCTCATATAACCATCTTATCAACCCTATGTATGAAAGGGAAAAGAGTCTGTAAGAAAGCGATCCCATATCAAATTTGAAATTAGTTGGCATTCTGAGTTTTTAGCAATCCCAATCAATCCATCCCAGACATGAGGTTAAATAATTTGAGTGCATATTTTTAAGAGACAGCACAACTTTTGCAGAGAAGTGTACATTGAATAAACTACTAGTAGTTTATTGCCTGACATCAGATCTCTTGATCAACCAAAGAATATAAGATATTTTGCTCACTTGACTTTCCAATGTTCCTGAATGTTTCACAAACGTTTTGTATAAACATAGGGATGATGGGCTGAAAGAAAATAAGAAGAAATACAAAATCAAAAGAAAGGTGAGAACTGGAGAATTCCTTCACCCCACCCGCTCCACCTTTATTTTGGTTAAGGACTAGGAATAATGCTCCCCATCTAGGATTACAATGACAAGCCAGATGCAATTGACTTCAAATTGCACATGCTGTCCTCCAGAGTTTCAGGAATTGAAGAGGAAAAAAGCTATTTTTCTTTTTAAATGTAAGTGATTTCAATAGCTTTTTTTTTAAAAAAAGCAGGAGTAGGAAATACTTGGAACTCCAGATATCATTTGACCCCCAAACAGGATATTAGCCATCCTCAACTACTTAGGATGCTAGATCAAGGATGTCAACACATTACGTCTTATCTAGGATAATCATGAAGGCAATGCAAATTGCACAAAGATCACTCACCACTTTTGCCTCGAAAGCTATCCCGAGCGAAACCTGTGCTGTTACCCCACATTATGTTGTAGTCATTACTAAAGTTTGATTCTCTACCTCCACCAGGGGAAATGCCCAGTAAATGGCCTTTCTTCAAAATTTCCACACATTCAGCTTTATTGAAATCTTTCAAATTGATGGAATCAAAAAGTATCTTCAGCCCTGAAAAAAGAAGCCCCAAATAGAAAGAAAATGCATTTTATATAACGCTTATTTAGGAAATATTGTGGACGCTATATAAGTGTCATTATTCCAAAGATATTGCACTGTTACAGATCACAAGCATAGTTCTCTGCCAATCCTTTTCAAGTAGGATTTCGTGGAAGTGCTGAGGTGGCCACCTTTTTAGACATGCGTTCCACAAGTGAAGTCCATAGTACAACAGAATGACATTCAAGTTTGCATTATGATAAAAATACAGGCCACAGTGCCTTGCGGCATGCACAGAGAGACAGATACACACACACATGGCACAGATAAGCCCATGCTGGTTGAATCCTGCCTACACCAACATAAGTCCATCTTTTCATGCACAGGTAAGTGGGTGGAGATTATATGCTGCATTAATTCACCCAGTGGACAAATTCACCCCCCAAACAGAGCACTCTGTGCTACTGGGCATTTTGGGGCTCTGTACTTCCTTCCTTCCTTATTTAAATAACCCTTTGGTGGTGTCATAGTTCCTTGCTGTGGCTGCTGTGTGCATGCAGAGGAAGATGATGTGTGGGGAGTGGCAGTGGAGGGCCATGAACACTCCAGCAAGGGTGTCACGTGGGTTTGATTGCAGTGTCACATGGGAGCATAAAAGCTTTGTGTGGGAGTGCTTGATTGGCCATGTGTTCGGGTGGGGCCCTGTTTTCTGGTATCTTTGTACCTGAAGAAATCATCAAGTTGGAGACCCAGTTTCCTACACCTTGTCCTATTCTGGCATTAAAGTCAGAAGCAATTATATGCAGTTACAGCACAGAAATCAGATGTCACTTTATCCAGTTGGCCCCATTTTTTAGATCCCTGAGGAAGAATGTAGAAAGTAATCTCATAGCTGTTATGAGGCCAGATAAGGTATTCCTGCAATCTGTGATCATGGGCCAAAAGACGCAGGTCGACATGCTGTGTTGGAAACATAGGTAAAGGTAAAGGGACCCCTGACCATTAGGTCCAGTCATGGCCGACTCTGAGGTTGCGGCGCTCATCTCACTTTATTGGCAAAGGGAGCCGGCGTACAGCTCCCAGCAGGACTAAGCTGGCCAGCATGTGGCCAGCAGGACTAAGCTGCTTCTGGCGAACCATGCTTCTGGGTTATTGGAGATCATGCCACAATACTCAGCCATCATATCATTATGTGAGATGAGTTCTTCAGAGGTCCAGAATATGGGAAGTCCATGTGAAATCTACCATATTTTTCGCTCCATTAGATGCACCTTGTTTTAGAGGGGGAGAACACGAAAAAAAAATTCTCACCCTCTCTGCTCAGCACCCCTTCAGCGAAGCTGCATGAAAAACGGAACCCCTTCCATTTCTCCTCCCGCTTGGCTTAAGGGTTGCTGCTCAGCTCTCCCTTTCTGCTGAAGCTGGGAGAGTCTTGCTCTCCTGGCTTCAGCGAAAGGAACCTGAAGCCTGCGGAGCGCAGTGGGAACTCGCGCTGCACTCCGAAGGCTTCTGGAGGCTATCCGGGAAGCGTGGTGTAATGAGTATGGGTTGCTTGTGCGTAAGTTGCCACCTCTCCTGGCTTTGTTGCCTTGTTAAACCTTTCAGTCTGGACAGCCCTTCACTTCGTGGCTGCCTCAGTCGCTAGCAGAATCCGTCAGTGGGCGTTTCTTAAACCTTTTCCAACATAAAAGTTGTTTGACACCCAGTCTCCTCCTACTCTCTCTGCGCGGAAGTCTTCTGCGCAGGGAGGGCGTGGGTAGCGGAGGACCCGTGCTCTCCCTGCTGGTGTCCGGTGAAGAGTCTGGGAGCCCTCTCGCCGATTCCCCCATCTGCCCCTCTTTATTCCTGGTGTTGCGCTGAATTGCTTCCCCATCTGCTGAGCTGCCTCTCTCTCTCTGCTGGGCCCTTCTCCAGCATCATTTGAGAGCCTTCCCTCCGCCTCTAGCTCCGATGTCCGTTCCCTGACACGTGGAGAGCGAGAAGGCTCCCTCTGCGCTTCGGAGCCTTCGCGTTGCTATCGCTGAAGCCAAGGAGCCTGCATTCGTTCCATAGGACGCACACACATTTCGCCCTAATTTTTGGAGGGGAAAAAGTGCGTCCTATAGAGTGAAAAATACGGTAATAATAAATAATTCAGATTGTAATAATTCAGGATGAAACGGTGAAATCTGCTATGATTAAATGGGCACAAGACGTTGGACATAACATAATGATGGCTGACTGGGAACAGTTGTGGACCACAGGTATGAAGTTTACCGCATGTAATGCCTTAAGAGAGAATATTATGAAAATGATATACAGGTGGTACATAACCCCAGTAAAGCTTGCAAAAATCTACCATTTGCCTGATAATAAATGTTGGAAATGTAAAGAAACTGAAGGTACATTCTTTCACCTTTAGTGGACGTGCCCAAGGATTAAGGTTTTCTGGGAGATGATTTATAATGAATTAAAAAAGGTATTTAAATATACCTTCTTGAAGAAACCAGAGGCCTTCCTCCTGGGCATAGTCGACCAATCGGTGTCAAAGAAGGATAGAACTTTCTTTATGTATGCTACAACAGCAGCAAGAATACTTATTGCAAAGCATTGGAAGACACAAGACCTACCCACACTGGAGGAATGGCAGATGAAAATGATGGACTACATGGAATTGGCGGAAATGACTGGTAGAATCCGAGACCAGGGAGAAGAGTCGGTGGAAGAAGATTGGAAGAAATTTAAAGACTACTTACAGAAATATTGTAAAATTAATGAATGTTAGAATGATGTTGGATTGAAGTTAAGTGGTTTCTAGCTGTAATGGTATAAAAGAATATGGAAAAATTGGACTTTCAATACGTAAAAAACTAATGCTATAATATATTAAGATTAAAGATTAGGATTAAAATGGAGGGAAAGGAATTGCTGGACTAATAAACTGAACTGGAATACAAAAAAGGGAGGTATGAGGAGGTCCGGGAAATAAGTAAATGAAAGAGAAGTGATGAAAAGATGGAATTGTTTTTAATTGTGTGTTTTTTTGTACTTTGTATTCTTCTTTTTTTATTTTTTTTCTCTTTCTTATTTATGTATCCTTTTTTTGAAACCTTAATAAATATCATTTAAAAAAAACAACAGATTGTAATTTAGTTTTTTGTTTTGTTTTGCTTTTGAATTGGATTTTGATTTGATTTGATTTGTTATTAATTGGATGTTCTTAATGGAAAATGTATAAAAATTATTATTATTATTATTATTATTATTATTATTATTATTATTATTTAAAAACATCCTTTCCACCCACCCTTGCTAGGAATAGGGGAGCCCTCATCACTGGTATTTGAGGAATGATGAATTCCAGAGGGGCACTGTTTCAGCTAAAACAACATGTTTTTATCTCGCATATATCTGAGTCTGCATGCAATGCTTTCCCCCTGTTGGCTTGGACAGTAGTGTACACTTGACATTAGCTACCATCCATATCTATCCCAGCTTCAAATCAACCCTGACTAAAAGAAATGAACATCCTAGCTGTGTTTTAAGTTGACAGTGTGGAAACAGGCTAAGATGTTCATACAACTAGTTTTTACACGCACACAAACACACACACACACAGAGAGAGAGAGAGAGAGAGAGAGCGCATCCTGCACAGGAAGTGACAAATAATACAACTACTAGGACATCTTAAAAAGCAGAGACATCACCTTGCCAACAAAGGTCCGTATAGTTAAAGCTATGGTTTTCCCAGTAGTGATGTATGGAAGTGAGAGCTGGACCATAAAGAAGGCTGATCGCCGAAGAATTGATGCTTTTGAATTATGGTGCTGGAGGAGACTCTTGAGAGTCCCATGGACTGCAAGAAGATCAAACCTCTCCATTCTGAAGGAAATCAGTCCTGAGTGCTCACTGGAAGGACAGATCCTGAAGCTGAGGCTCCAATACTTTGGCCACCTCATGAGAAGAGAAGACTCCCTGGAAAAGGGAGGGAAAGATGGAGGGCACAAGGAGAAGGGGAAGACAGAAGACAAGATTGTTGGACAGTGTTCTCAAAGCTACCAGCATGAATTTGAACAAACTGCGGGAGGCAATGGAAGACAGGAGTGCCTGGCGTGCTCTGGTCCATGGGGTCGTGAAAAGTCGGACATGACTAAATGACTAAACAACAACAACAACAGGACATTTGCAAACAAAGCATGGTCTACTATGGTTTCAAACTGAATGAGAGACTTTGATGAGAGTCCTGCATTGAAGAGGGTTGACTAGATGACCCTTGGAATCCCTTCCAGTTCTACACTTTATGATTCTATGAACAATTTTTTTTACTTACATTCCTGGTAAGTCTAAATCGCCTTTGCTTCAGTCACCTCTCTGTGGATGCAGCAGAAGTCCTGTCTGGTGCACTTTTTTGTAGGCTAATTTCCACCCCTATGGAGAAACGTCCCTTTCTGTGGTGCTTTAATGAGACTGTGATGAGTGTGCCATTTGTATGAAGAAACCAAGCATTGTGAAAAAGACTACTAAGAGGTTGTGCCCATTTGTAATTAAAGATTATGAAGTCACACCTACAATAGCAGCCATGTCACATAACAACATATTGGGTCACAGAACACCAGCTATTGACTAAGTGGTAAAGGTAGGTATTGTGACAAGTGTGTTACCTCCATTTGCTGGTGGCTTCTCCCACTATAAGATGTGTATGAGATAGGAACATGATGTAATACACAAACCTTAATAACATGTTCGGTTTACAATATTGAATCCTTGTGCTGCTCGAGTAAAAGCTCTTCCATTGGCACCATGCTGCATTTAATTATGCAGCATGTATTGCTTGCTTTGGAGCCCCAGAAATTCCAGGCTGACATGCTCTGATATCAAAGGGTCTCTGGCATCCGGCACATGTTCAATACTGTCAGGTGGAGGTGAAGGATCCAAGTCCAGCATGTGTTTGTCAGTTAAGTCAGAGCAGTAATCGCATACATATACGTTGGTCCATTTTACTCTGTCATGCAGTGCCTGCAATTCAGTCACAGACTCATTAAAAACTGAAATTCATCAGGCAGTTTACAATATGATGATGATCATATCTATCTACATCTACATCTACATCTACATCTACATCTACATCTACATCTATATCTATTGTCAGGCTTTGGGGGATTTTATCCCTCCCCCCCCCCCTGGTGGCAGCAAGAAGCAGAGAAAAACAAGACAAGTTCTTACTAATGAGTTTATTCAATCATCACAGCGAGAGACAATGGCATTGCTCCAACTGAGATCCTCTCCACTCCCTTCCTACCAACAGCGCTTTCCCTTACAGTGGCCGCCAGGGGCTAATTGTCTCTGAGTCCTTTGCTCTTGCACTCTCAACAAACACCAGGTTCTGGGAGAAGGGGGGTCAGAAATACTCTCCAGTGATAACATCTCAGCTGGCTGCTCTGGCTCTGTCTCCTCACCATGGCATATCTTTCTAAACATATCTGTAACTTGCCTTGGAATGCCCCAAAATTTGCTATCAGCCTCAGTTTCTTGCTGGTTATTCATCTTCTTGTAAAAACAGAGCAAAAATGAGGAAGCACATAGAACCAAATACACTATTCTCAATAATGGATAAAGCAAATCAGAAGCATAAATAACCACCCTGGGTGATCCACTGAGCTCAGGTATTGCTGTGAGTCGTGAAGGCCGCTCCCTGCAAGGCCCTTTCCACCTGGCCTAGGGGGTGGGGCCCAGACTCACCAGCTCTACTAAAGCGGTGCCTGGTGAGACCAGAGGGACATTGCCTGACAACAAACCCTAACTATTGGATTATTTTGCCCCATCTTTTAGTGCCTGCCAAAGAGCTGTGTCATGCTTATGATAATGTTTTATTCTTTTGTTAGTTAGTTATGCTGTTTTAAATGTGCATTTTATATTTGACCTCACGTAGCAGTGGTTTTTTAAAAAAATGTTTAAGTTTTGTTTTTTGTTAACTTACTTTGTGGAGTGTGTATTCTGTAGTTTACCTCCTTTGTAATGTTTTATTTTGAAATCTTCTTGGATAATTTAGTTTGTTTTGTTTTTTTAGTTAATTATGTTGCTTTGACTGTATAGTCTATATTTGACTTTCTTCAGATTGTCTTATTGATGTTTTAATGTGTTTTAAACTGCTTTTGAGATATTTCTTAAAATATAAAGCGATATAGAAATGAAATAAATAATTAGATAATCTAATAATTAAATAAATGGTACTACTATCGCAAACAAAAGTGCGCCTAAAAAGGTTGATGAGGGCTTTCTCAGGATACTGTCAAAGAGAACACCTGGCTGTGAATTGCAAGAAGTCAAACTAAAGAAAACTAAATTTTCAAGAAATTATAGGACCCATAGGCGGTATGTGAATAATCTGTTGATCGAATAAGTTAAAGTCTTTAAATACCTTTGCCCTGTTTTTCAGTCAGCAGGGTCGTGGGGAGCACATCAGAAATATGCAAAGGAAAAAGCATCTCAAAGCGCCAAAATTCTGACAGGCTTTTTACATACAAAAGGTGGCAATCACATACCATCAGCACTGTTTAAAGCTAATCCCCTAGCACAGTTATTGCATGGGATCAGATTTGGACAGGCCCTCACCTTGGATCTACAGAAGCTGTTCAACCTAAGTTCCTAAGGCAATTTTTTTCTGTTCCATCCTGTGTTCCAAATGCTTCATTGCGCTTAGAGGCTAGTCTCCCCTCAGTTGAATTACAGGTTTGGTGTAGGACATTTAATTATTGGCTTTGCCTAAATTTAAACCCCACTGGTCTACTACACTTAGTATTGTAAGTTGTCATGAGAGTGCTTGGACTAAAATTGTCAGCCAAAAGATTTACTTTTCTGGTTTATCATCACAACAGTTATTAACACTGGGCTTCAGTAAAGTAAATAATTAAATTAGACAGCACCTAATTGAATGACAGAATAATTTGGCCACAATAAGGCAATTTTGTCCATGGTATGATTATTTTCTACCTAGTCATTTTGACACTTGGGCACCCTATTTGCAAAATTTAACAATTCCAAAATACAGACGTGCTTTCACTTTCGCAAGCTTGAATAAACTGCCTTCAGCTGTACTTGAGGGTCAATTTCAGAAAATTCCACTGGAAAAACAATTATGTCCATGTGGAGATGGCAGTATTGAGTCAGTGGCTCATGAGCTTCTGCTTGCACTCTTTCTAAAGATTTGAGGAGTGAGGGTATTACTATTGTCCATGCTGGGTTGCTCTACTATTGTCCATGCTGGGTTGCTCAACCATTGCTACTGTGTCCTTTCTTCCAGCGGATCAAGATGACCAGGTGGCAGCAAAATCTGCAAGGTTTTTAGAGGGGGCAATTAGAATAAGATCTATTATTTGATTATTGATCTAAACCTCCAAAATGTATTTTGTATAGTTAAGTTTTTACCTCTATCTTCAGTACATTTTCTTTTATTGTATTCCTATAGCTAATGGCTGATGCAAGTAAAGATTCTTCTGATCTAAACTTCTCAGGTTTTATGAGGATTTATAAGGGGGTGCTGCATCATCACTCCAAAAGTCACCAGGAAATGATCTATCTGACAATGGGCTCAGCACAAACCCCGCTATCGATGCATTTCTGCCTTCCCACTCCCTTGCAGAAACCTGAACCAGGGTATGCCCTGCCTAGGTAAAGGTAAAGGGACCCCTGACCATTAGGTCCAGTCGTGGCCAACTCTGGGGTTGCGGCACTCATCTTGCTTTATTGGCCGAGGGAGCCGGGTGGCCAGCATGACTAAGCCGCTTCTGGTGAACCAGAGCAGCACATGGAAACGCCGTTTACCTTCCCACCGGAGCGGTACCTCTTTATCTACTTGCACTTTGATGTGCTTTCGAACTGCTGGGTTGGCAGGAGCAGGGACCAGGCAACGGGAGCTCACCCCATCGCGGGGATTCGAACCACCGACCTTCTGATCGGCAAGTCCTAGGCTCTGTGGTTTAACCCACAGCGCCACCCGCATCCATACCCTGCCTAATGGGCCTCTAATTTACTGAGACAGTCTCATGGTTGCCACAGAAGCCATGATTCCTGAGCTGCCCCAGACCTATAGGTTTTATGATCAAGAGCCATGAGTTACTTCCCTCCCTTGGGACAGTGAATTCTCAAACTTTTTGTGAAAGTGAGCAGAGAGGGAGAGATTTCTTGGCACTGATAGGAGATTGTGAATTGGAGGGATTGTTCTGTGGTATTACGGCAGTGGATAAAGGTGTAGTGTAACTTGATTTTGTTTGAAATGTATTGTTATGAATAGATTGCGGACTTCCGTTTTTCGCCGCCATGGTGAACAATGGTTCTCACCATAGCATGCAGACAATTAAGGATAATTTGAGAGTAATTCCATTGCAAACCCACCCACCCCCAGGTCGGGGGGAGCGCTCACACTCACAGATTGCCCAGTAGCTGCCTCCCACTCCTACGGAATGCCCTGCATGCATTGGAAACTCTCCAACGTGGTCACCATGCACAGAGATTCTTCTGTTTTTTAAGCTATATCAGAATTCATACTTGAGAAGCAGGCATGTTCTGGAAGAAGGAGACAAGTTAACCTGCTGCTGAATGAATCAGCCATCGAGTGTCAAGGTCTCGATCTCGAGAAGATTTTAATCGAAATTGGATTGGTATGTGGTAGAGAGAAGCCTTTGTTTTCTCTTTATATATTCACCATGCTTTTTTATAATATGGCACCATATTATATGGGATGTTCTGTGGCAATACCCTCCCACGGAGGATTCTAACTTTGATTTATTATGGTGTTGATGAGATATCAGCTTGTTATCAGATGGGAAAGTATTGAAAGAAAATGCTGAAAGTCTGCCCAGATTAATGGCCAGATGCCAGACCACTTTTGGTTTTGAGAAAAGCAAGGTGGTGAAAGGTCACTACGCAATAAAATTGAGTCCTTGGAGCAAGGGGGAAATGTTGGAAATGATTGATTGCAACAAGAAAGGAAGGTTGAACATTTTTTTAAAAAAAACATTCGACGCAGAAAGTTACCAGATATAAACTCCTCTTGCAAATTAAAGGATATGGAACAGTTAAATACAAATGAAAGTCAACACATCAGTGGCTGATAAAATAAAGGATCAACATAGGAACTGTATTATTTGGGTTAAATTGGATTGAAGCAGCAAAAAGGAATCAACATCTCCTAAAAAACCTCCTAAAATCAGAACATGGGAAGTCAACCAAAATGTTTAATTTGAAATCTGACAATTGGCTTTTTAAATTGAATTATGATTTGGTATTGTATTAATGTGGTCTATATTGGATTGTTATTAATGAAAAATTAATTTAAAAAATTATATTAAAAAATGCAATGTATTGTTGTGGACTGCTGCAGGCTATGGTGGATGATGGGGATTGCTCGCCCTGAGTGACCCGATTGCTCCAAATAGGCAGGAAGGGAGCTTGGGCAAAGCACCTTCTCTAAAAAAGCCCATAAGGAAAATTCTGGTTCCGAAGGGTCCAGTAGTGTCGGAGAACGCTCCCTAGAAGTCTGCAAAGCTCCAAAGGGAACCACAGAAGCTCCAATATTAAACGCAGAGACACTGTGCAATCAAGACCTCTCAGCAAAACGTCTCAAGTGCCACCATTAAAGCAGCAACTTCTCTATAAAGTAAAAAGAAATCAGACCAATTTCGACAAATATATATATATATATATATATATATATATATATGGGATCCACACCAGGGAGGTAAAGAGTAGCCCCCCCCTCCGTCATGGCATAAAATCTGGAGGGACTAAGAGAAGAATAAGTGACATACCCCTTCCAACCCATTGTAAATTGATAATAATGCTACCTCTGGAGTTTCGATCAGCTTTAACCCAGGGATTTCTGTGATCTCTTTAAACATACTTTGCCCCCAAAAATTGCACATATTTACAACCCCACCCCATTTGAACATAATTCCGTTTCCTGGCATCCCCTCCAATATAACACCGAATATTCCTTGTTTATTTGATTTAATCTGACTGGTGTTAAATACCATCTCTAAAAAATTTATAATAATTTTATTTTATTCTTATGGACAGCCTTTTCAACATAGACTGAGATTAGTGGAGCTCCATTTTCAAGACTGAAATTAATGGAGCTCCAACCGGGGCTTTTGTTGAACCAATAAATCTAAAATAATTAACGGCCGGAGTCATCTCGTGGGGCGGGGAGGAGACCCAAGCCTTGCATTCTTGATCCCCCTTTTCTACTTATATTTTATAAATTTCACTGATTTCCCCTTTAATAACTGTATTTTCTTCTTTATCGCCTCTTTTTATAGAGCAGTCTCTATCCTCCTCCATTATCTGTTCACAGACCAGAAATGCTGCAACACATGGCTTTTGACCATAAAACCTCTAGGTCCTGGTCTCCATGGCAACCATGAGACCATCTCAGTAAATTAAAGGCCCAACACATAAGACAGAACATACCCTAATTTAGGTCTCTCCAAGGGAGTGGGAAGGTAGAAATCCATTCGTACGGAAGTTTGTGCTGAGCCCATTGTCTGAGATGGATAATTCGATAGTGAAATTCAAAGTGATGATGCAGTGCCCTTCTATAAGGCTAGGGGATCCATTAAGGTGGTCTGTTCCCAGAGACTTATGGTGGATTCCTGAATACTCAGGAATTTTCAAGTTGGCATGCTCACCACTTCTGTGGAAGTCTTGCTATAGAATTCGGAATTAAGGTAGGCACTTGACAGGTTAGCTCTCAAGTGTCATCCTCAACACTCTCAAGTGCCTTTCTCAACACTCAAGCAATCAGGGCTCCCTCATATTCTCAAGAGTGTCAGGTGATGAAGTAGAACAGTGCCTGGAAGGGACTCAGCAGCTTGCAAAGCAACATCTCTCTCTGGAAAGCCTGTGGTTTTTATCTGGCTTTTAGAAGACAGGAGTGCCTGGCTTCCTGTGGTCCATGGGGTCACAAAGAGTTGGACACGACTAAACAACAAAGTGGTTTTAATGAGTTTTAATTAGCTTTAACTCTTCTTCAAGTGATTCATGAAGTGGCTAGTGAGGTTAAGATACATGTGCTTTTTATGTTTTCTGGTTCTGTTTGGCTTTTACAAGCCATGGATATTTGTTCTTAATGAGTCTATGACTGAATCACAAACAGAGTGTTGCGAGTACAATTCCTACCTTTATTCCTTACTCAAGAACTGGTTTTCTGTGACCCAATATGTAATTGTACATTATGAATGTGATTGTAGGTGTGACTCCATACTTTATGTTTGATTACAAATGGCCACAACTTCCCAGAAGCTGTATCCCCAAGTCTTCTCTCTTTTTCACAATGCTTGGTTTGTTCATACAGATGGCACACCCATATAAGTCTCTTTAAACCTCCACATAAAGGGACGTGTCTCTATAGTGGTGGAAATTAGCCTACGAAAAGGTAGAGCACCAGACAAGACTTTTGCTGCTCTCAGAGAGAGGTGACCAAAGTGAAGGCAATTTAGGCTTACCAGGAATGTAAGTAAAAGTTTTTGTTCATAGAAACATAAAGTGTAGAGTTGGAAGGGGCCCAACGGGTTGTCTAGTCAACCCCCTGCAATCTCAACAAATGATTCTTGCTTAGTTTTGCAAATGTGCTAGTAGTTGTGTTATTTGTCAGTTCCTGTGCAGGGATCAGCAGAGAGAGAGAGAAATGCTGTCTTGTCTATGTGCGTGTGTAAAAACCAGTTGTATGAAAATCTTAGCCTGTTTCCACATTGTCAACTTAAAACACAACTAGGATGTTTGCTACTTGCGGAGATGAAATTAAGCACTTACAGTTTTTCAGATATTATAACACTGAGAAGCAGAAATTTAATTCCTTCCTGTAACACAGCTATTATTGGAATCAAAACAGTTGTGTTTTAAAGCCCGCATACCCTTATCAATTTTGTCTCTTTTCCCATACTTTTCTGTTGAAAGATGTAGTGAAGAGAGAGTAAAATAAAATATATGCAATTCAACTATGTAAGGGTCTGTTTTCAGATGACTTAGTAATTTGTAAACAAAAATGCAATGGTTGTGTATAGTGGCATGGTCCCCAATAACCCAACCGGAAAGAAGTTCTAGAGGCAGTGAAAACAGGGTTTGGCCATCGGCATCTGTTCTTATCCGGCAGCAATGCTGCTATTCCACTTCACATCCCCAGAAAGAGGCACTTTGCAGTGAATTCCAAAATGCTGCCACCCATCAGCTCATTATTTCCCCCACCCTCCCTCTTGTTCGGTGTTGTGTTCGCTCCATATAATTTGAGTCAAGTGGATAGCCTCAGTACAAGAAACAACTGTGTAGCAGAGATCACTTTTACTTTGGGGGCACAAAGACACACACTGTCTCTGCTACAAGAATTCTTCACTCTCTGAGCCCAGAGAGCGTTTCGACGTATAAAGTTTTTGCTGAGGAAAAGTGCACACAGCAAGTGCAAAGTCCACTTGCTCAAAAAAGTCCTGCAACTGCCAGAGTTCCCTCTGTGTAGACGTCTTGCAATGTGTCTAACTTCCATCAGATAAGCTCTTCACAAATCCGACACATTTTCCCCAGATCATTCCAACAGTATCCATGTCTCCAATGCCCCACAACAGTGAATGCTGAAACTTGAGTTCTTTATCTATCCTGGGATATGTGTTAGTTTGCCCAGCAACACAAAGAAGACAGTCACAAGATGCATGCAGCTGCACTTTTAGGAGGCGGGGAACCATTTCTGCTGACTCAAAGAGAAGTGACCCTTTCTCACTTTCCTTAATACTTCAGCAGTGGACTGAAACCAGCTTGCTTTACAAGAAATAAATGGAGTCATACACTTGTCATTTTGTATCTACTTGTATCTACTTGGCAAGTTACAGTGGGGAAAACTAGGAAAATATTAAATAGCAGAAGATTTCATGTAATCATGAACGCTTCTGGAATGGCAGTTCAAACTGATATACTGCATTTTCTGTTTTCCAGGTAAACAGTGGGAGAAAATACCATCAAAACCAAAGAAGGTTTAACTGGATTTGTTTCCTTCCTCGGCATACACGCGGGGCTTCATATCAGGAAACCATGAGCTGCTTTACTCAAATGCTGGGAAACTGGATTAGTTTTCCTTCCTTAGAAGAATACCTGAGCTCAGTGGCTCACTCTTGGTGGTTGCGTATGCTTCTGATTTTGCCTTGTTCAATCGTTATAATGACGTATTTGTTTGTCTGTGCAATCTCATTTTTGCTATATGTCTACAAGAAGATGAATAACCAGCAAGAAACTGATTTTGATACCAAAGTTTGGAAAAAGCCAAAGCGAATTACGTATCAAGTTTTAGATATATTTGGAAAGATATGGCATGGTGAGTAAATGTTTCTTTCATACCAATTCAGCTACTATACTTTCATAGGACTGAGCATCAGAATTTCAGACTTGAGGCCCTGGAACAATAGTTACCACTACTGGTTTTTACCATGTGGTGGGTACACAGCGAATTTAATGAGTATATCATCGTGTAGTGAGACTTTGAGGGTGCAATTTTCTTCAGCATGGTAAATCACTAGGTAACCCTGAAGCATAAAATATGTACACAAACCATGGAATTTGTCAGCAAAGGATGTGGTGATGTGGTGATGGCTGCTAATTTGGCTGGACACTGTGAGAAACAGGATGATGGAATACAGAGAGCTTTGGCATCCCAGAGTGTAATGTTGCTTTAGATGTTGAAGCATGAATCAGAAACACATTACTAAAACCAAGCTTGGGTCATAAGGATGAAACCCTCTGGCTACTTAGGACATGGTCAAGGGTGCATCTGTCTGGGAAACTGTTTTCTCACATTGTAAAAAGTGATTCAGAGAATGGCCTGAAGATGCCTGAAATTAGAGCTCTTAGGGATGGGGAAAGAATGTGCAACACTGTATGGAAGGGTAATACTGTTACTTCAAATAAAAAAGGCTCAGGAAAATATAGTGTTATAACCCATATGAAAGTCAGGGGCATCTTAACCATTGGCGCTAGGGGTGCACGGCACCCGGGCGCCGGGCTCTCAGGGGTGCCAGGCTGAGAGTCCAGGGCCGAGCGTTGGAGTCCAGGGAAGAGCTGCCGACAGCCGAGCGGAGCAGAGCCCGTCAGAGTTCGTCTTCTGCAGGCGGCTCTTCCCCGGACTCCAACGATCGCTCCCAAACTCGCACCAACCTGCCCGCAGCAGAAGAGCCTGTCAGCTCTTGCCCCAGCTGCATGGCAGCTAACTGTTTCAGTGCCATGCCCGGAGCACCATGTAACGTTGTGGGCGCTGCACGATGCATCCTGTTGCATGTGCTGAGCTGTGGGTTCCTTTGCTGGTTTTCTGCTGTCGTCGCACGCTCCCAGCACCGCCCAATGAGATGTGCCAGCGCAGAACGACGGGGAATGCAAGTGGCAGCAGAGGAAACATCTCTGGACGGGATCCGCCACATACCAACAGCGCCAACGGCAGCAAGAAGTCCTGACGAATAGGAGCGCATGGATTCCAGCCGAAACAGTTAGCCGCCATGTAGCGAGGTGTGTGGAGGCAGCGGGTGGACAGCACGGAAACTGTGTCGCCCAACATTTTGTTCCCCCCTTCATGCGCCCCTTCATGCGTTTGGCGCTGGAACCCCCATTAGTTGGCGATGTGAGTCACTGCACCTGCAACCATTCAAAAGATAAACAACTATCTCCTAAAAAAAAGTCAACAACTTTGGGGTCCCCCCTTTAAAAAATGTCGACAACTCTGGGCAACCTAGGGGTGCCAGGCGGATCTTTGCACTCCGGCACTGCATATGCTTAAGACGCCCCTGATGAAAGTTTAAAGGAGATTGAAACAACAAGTCACAGTTTTAGCGCACTCAAAGACTAGGCAATTTTTTTTCCACCTACGCCCAAAATTAAGCAAGGAATGAAGATTCCAGCAGAGGAGAAATATCATTTATTATGTGAGCACAACAGAGAAAGTCCTGGTCCGTGTGGATAACAACCTAGTATCCAGAATGCTGCAACATATAGGAGAGCTTTTTAACTGATCGTAAATTACACTTTTCTGAACCACAGTGTTTTCTTCCAATAAAAGATTGCAATATTCCATTTATTTTTCAACAAAATAACATTTATTTGTTGCATTTTATATTATTTCCAGGTTATGAAGTTTTTGGCATGGAACATCTCCCTAAAGGACCAGTGCTTATTATCTTTTATCACCCAGTTTGTACTATTGACTATTTCTTCCTTGTCGCTAGACTTTTCAGGGAGACAGGGAGAGAGTGCTTTACAATAATTGATCGTGCCATATATCGGTTTCCAGGTAAGTTATTAAATTTAACTCATGCTTTTTTACATAAAATATGTGAAATATGATATAAAATAAAGCTATAAGATATAAAACAATGCTATAAAATATAAAACAGTGTATCAGGCAAGCAGGTGAAAAACAACACATGAAATAAGTTGGAAACTGCAGGCTTGCTTTTAGCCATTTACAACCTCAACCTCTTCTCCCAATAATGTTTCAGGCATCATATTTGAATCAGGCTGTTTCCAATACAGCATGTCAACCTGGGTCTATGGCCCATGATCACAGATTGCAGGAAAACCTGACCTGACCTCAAAACAGCTATGAGAGTGCTTCTTCTTCTTCTTCTTTTACGCTAGTAATTGCAAGACAATTCCTTTGCTTCCATGCAGAAATTTCATGCTTTCTTGTACAACTTGTCTACATGCTTCCTCAGGGATCTAAGAACTGAAGGAATCTGGATAATGTGACATCTGCTTTCTATGCTGTAACTGCAGGCTCTCATATAATAATTGCTGCTGACTTTAATACTAGAATAGGACAAGGTTTAGGAAAATGCGTCTCTGAGTTTATGATTTCCTCAAGTACAAAGAGTTTTGCAAAATTCAGTCATTAGTAAAGATGGCTATTCATTACTGGAAAGAACAATGCAAAGTATGGGATTCTGCTTGGGAGCATCTGCACTAGCAAACCACCTGTGCAAAATCCTCTGTGGCAGCTGGGACAGGGTGGGAGCAAAAGCTAAGGAAAAGGGCAGAAGCCCAAGTGAAGCCCCAAAGACATGTCCGTGGCTTTCATAGCAAGTCCAACCAATCACCAAATCTGCACACAGATCCCAGAAAACATGGCCCCACCCAAACACATGGCCAATCAAGCACTCCCACGCACAGCTTTTATGCCCCCATGTGACTGCAATCAAACACATGTGGCACCCTTGTGTAGTGTTCATGGTCCTCCACTGCCACTCCCCCCACATCATCTTCCTCTGATGACACCACAGAAAGCTCATGGAAGGAAGGAAGGAAGGAAGGAAGGAAGGAAGGAAGGAAGGAGCCCAAAGTGTGCTCTTTGGGGGTAT